>NC_092722.1:98926641-99026327 GCF_047496885.1 Scyliorhinus torazame
TCATATGACAGTCCCGCCATCCCTTGAATCAGTCTGGTAAACATTCGCTGCACTCCCTCGAGAGCAAGAACATCCTTCCTCAGAGCAGGTGACCAAAACAGCACACAATACTCCATGTGTGGCCTCACCAAGGCCCTGTACAATTGCAGCAACACATCCCTGCTTCTATACTTGAAACGTCTTGCAATGAAGGCCAACATACCATTAGCCTTCTTTACCACCTGCTGCACCTGCATGCTTACCTTCAGCGACTGGTGCACAAGGACACCCAGGTCCCGCTGCACACTCCCCTCTCCCAATTTACAACCATTCAGGTAGTAATCTGCCTTCCTGTTTTTGCTTCTGAAATGAATAACCTCACACTTATCCAAATTATACTGCATCTGCCATTAGTTTGCCCACTCGCCCAACCTGTCCAGATCTTGCTGTAGGATCCCTGCATCCTCGTCACAATTCACCCTCCTACCTAATTTGATATCATCTGCAAACTTTGAGATGTTACATTTTGTTCCCTCATCCAAATCATTAATATATATTGTGAATAGCTGGGGTCCCAGCACCAATCCCGGTGGTACCCCACTGGTTACTGCCTGCCAATTTGAAAAGGACCCATTAATCCCTACTCTTTATTTCCTCTCTGCCAACCAATTTTATATCTACCTCAATACATTTCCCCAAATCTCATGCGGTTTAATTTTGCACAATAATCTCTTATGCGGGACTTTGTCAAACGCCTTCTGAAAGTCCAATCGACTGGCTCCCCTTTGTCGACTATACTGGTTACCTCTTCAAAGAATTCCAACAGATTTGTCAAGCATGATTTTCCCTTCATAAATCCATGCTGACTGACTGATCCTGCCACTGCTTTCTAAATGTTCCGCAATAAAGTCCTTGATAATGGATTCAAGCATTTTCCCCACAACCGATGTTGGGCTTACTGGTCTATAATTCCCTGCTTTCTCTCTACCTCCCTTTTTGAATATCGGAGTGACGTGAGCTACCCTCGAATCTGCAGCGATAGTTCCAGAATCTATAGAATCCTGGAAGATGACCTCCAATGCATCCACTATTTCCAGAGCCACCTCCTTAAGCACTCTGGGAGGCAGATTCTCAGGTCCTGGGGATATATCCGCCTTCAGTCCCATCAGTTTCCCCAGCACCATTTCTCTACTAATGTTGATCTCCCTCAGTTCTTCCCTCTCACTAAACCTTTCATTCTCCAACATTTCTGGGATCTGATTTGTGTCCTCATTTGTGAAGACAGAACCAAAGTATGTATTTAATTGCTCAACCATTTCTTTGTCCCTTATTATGCATTCCCCCGTTTCTGTCTGCAGTGGGCCTACATTTCTCTTTACCAATCTCTTTCTCTTCACATATCTGTAGAAACTCTTAGTGTTGGTCTTTATGTTCCCTGAAAGCTTCCTTTTGTACTGTACTTTCCCCTTCTTAATCAATTCCTTCGTCCTTCTTTGCTGAATTCTAAACTGCTCCCAATCCTCAGACCTATTATTTTTCTTGGCCAATCTGTACTCTTCTTCCTTGGATCGGATACTATTTCTAATTTCCTTTGTGAGCCATGGATTGGCCCACTTACCCCTTTTGCTTTTGTGCCAGACAGGAATGAACAGTTGCTGTAGTTCCTCCATGCGTTCCTTGAATGTTTGCCATTGTCTATCCACTGTCATCTTTTTAAGTAACTGTCCCCAATCTATCAAGGTCAACTCACACCTCATATCCTCATAGTTCCCTTTATTAAGATTCAGCACCCTAGTCTCCGAATCAACCTCTTCACTCCCCATCCTGATAAAAAATTCTATCATGTTATGGTCACTCATCCCCAAGGGGTCTCGTACAGCCAGATTGGCAATAATTCCCTTCTCATTACACAGTACCCAGTCCAAGATACCCTGCTCTCTAGTTGGTTCCTCCACATATTTTGTCAAGAAAACCATCCCGTATACACTCCAGGAATTCCTCCTCTACGGCATTGTGCTAATTTGATTTGCCCAATCTATGTGAAGATTAAAATCATCTATAATCACCGATATTCCCTTATTACATGCATCTCTAATTTCTTGTTTAATGCCATTCCCAACCTCACCAGTGCAGGTTGGGGTTCTATATATGACACCCACTAATGTTTTTTGTCCCTTGGTATTTCTCAACTCTACCCATACAGATTCCACATTGTCAGAGCTAATATCCTTTCTCACTATTGTGTTAATTTCCTCTTTAGCCAGCAGTGCCATGCCACCACCTTTTCTTTTATGCCTGTCCTTCCTAAATACTGAGAACCCTGGGACATTCAGTTCCCATCCCTGTTCACCCTGCAGCCATGTCTCTGTAATCCCAATTATATCATACCCATTTATATCTATCTGCGTGATTAGTTCATCCACTTTATTGCAAATGCTCCATGCATTAAGGCACAGAGCCTTTAAGTTTGTCTTTTTCACAATGCTCGTCTTGCTCCTCTTTTCTCTACTGCCCTGTTTGAATTTTGTCCTTGGTTTCTCCACCTATCACTTTTCTTATTCACTTTTCTACCTTTTGCTTTTGTCCTTGCTCCCTCTTTCTCGGACTCCTTGTATGGGTTCCCATCCCCCTGGCATTTAGTTTAATGTAAAATTATTGAATCCAGAAGGCTGCAAAGTGCTGATAGATTGGGTGCTGTTCCTTAAGCTTCACTGGAGCATTGCAGAAGACGGAGGACAGATGGGTGAGAGTGGCAGCAGGGGAGAATTAAAATAGCTGGCAGCCAGAAGTTCAGCTTCCCACTTGTAGCTTGTAGCGTGAAGAGTTGTTCTGAAAAGCTGTCACCCAGTCTGCATGCAGTCTTCGTGTTCACACAACATGAGCAGCATGTACTAAAATGAATGAAGTGCATTGTTTTGGGTCTTTGATGGTCAGAAGTGAGGAGGTAAAATATTTTGCATATCTTGTGCTTGAATAGAAGGTGTTGTGAGAAAGGGATGGGTGTTGGTATGATTGTGGTCCAGACCAGGATGTCAGAGGGAACAGTCTCTTTGGAATGTGGAAACGGGACAAAATGCTGTGTTCGGTGGTGGCATCAAACTGGAGGTGACAGGAATAGTGGATTATTTGTTGTGTACGAAGGCTGGTGGAGTGGAAGGCGAGGACAAAACAAAACCTATCATTTCATTGTTTTGGGAGAGAGGCGAAGGGGCGAGTGCAAAGATGTGTATAATAAAATGGACACATTTGAGGATCCTGGAAACCATAGTAGGGGTCGAATCCTTGGTTCAGGAATAAGGAATACTAGTCGAAAGAGCCAGTATGGAAGGCGGCATCAGAACAGATGTGATGGAGACTGAGAGAACTGAATGGAGCTCAAATTGGAAGCATGGTGTGAGGAAGTGTAGTCAAAGTAGCTGCAGGTGTAAGTGGACCCACAACGAATATTAGTTGAAATGAAGACAGATGTTGAGGAAGGAAAGTGACGAGTCAGACCATGAAATGAAATGAAAATCGCTTATTGTCACAAGTAGGCGTCAAATGAAGTTACTGTGAAAAACCCCTAGTCGCCACATTCCGACGCCTGTTCGGGGAGGCTGTTACGGAAATTGAACCGTGCTGCTGGCCTGCCTTGGTCTGCTTTCAAAGCCAGCGATTTAACCCTGTGCTAAACAGCCCCATGTGAAGGAGAGCGAAGGTTGGAAAATGGAAGAAAAGTTGATCAAATTTCCCAGTTCAGGGAGAGCAGGAAATGGCACCGACCATTTAGCATTTTCTGTTATTATTTCTGATTGCCAGCATCTGTACTATTTTGACTTCTAACATTTCCCACTAGAGGAGCTTTATCCCACTGACAAGTTATTCTCAGTGTGTTGTTTACCTTCCTGGTAGACATGGAGAACTCCTTTTCACACAGTTTGCAGCTGGTAGCATCTCTATCCTTCAGCCATACTAAGCCCTGGGGATCAGAAATACAAGGTACATGTCACAATCTGCTTCTGGTACAGGTTTAAAAGTGAATAAATCTTTTAGATTAAATTCCCACCACTGACCAGTGATTGAAGACCCCGTCCAGAGAAGTGTCCGCTGCACAAAACTCACTTAAATGAAACTTTGGCACCAAAACTGGCCTCAGCCTTTCTTATTTTAGAAGAGGTCATTTTTTGCTCTGATTACCACATCACAATGCTGCCTGCTACAGTTAATTGGTCTGGGAATTTAATTTCACAGATGGCTGATTGAACGGGGCAGTAGTCGGTTCCAGTTGGGTAGGGCTGTGTTGCCAGAGAGGTGGTCAGTAAGGGAAGGAAAACAAAACATTGGTGTCTTTTGGAAGTTTGGCAAACGTGAGTGATGAGAGACTTTATCCAAACAGGCAGGAGGGCAACCTTCAGTCCATCAACCCGTAGATTGGCCGCATTGAGAAATCCCAAATGGTAGAGTGCAGAGAGGAGTAATCCAAAATATTCTGCAATAAATTAGACACTCGAGGAGTCAACATTTGGGAAGGGGAGAGATTGGTGACAAAAGGCACTCAGTGCAGATTAGAGGACATTAAATGATTGAGAAATTGGAGACGGGTGGGGAACAAATCAATAAATGAGGGAACAAACTGAGAATTTCAGATCTGGTGATGGACAGGGAAATGGGTAACTTGATGGTTTGGAGTACCGTTCTGTTTTCCCCACTCTTTGCCAATTGGCCAATGCAGGCTGCCACCACAGATGATTGCGTGGAAAATCCTGGCCTTGGTTTACAACAAGCTTCCCTGATTTGTGGATCCTGCTACCTTTATCACTGTGTAATTTAGGTTCCATTCAAACAAGGGCTTGGTGATGCAACATACAATGTCTCCCCATTAACTGTGGGTTGACAGCTCTTATTCTTGCAATTAAATCACTCCTATTGCCGGTAGCAGCAGCATCTGTGCTTTTAGGGGAGGTGGTTACGTAGTGGTATTGTCACTGGACTAGTAATCTAGAGATCAGGTCCCTGGTTCGAATCCTGCCATGATGCAGGTGATGAAATTTGAGTTCAATAAAAATCTGGAATTAAAAGTATTTCTGGCTGGGCCAGCATTTGTTGCCCATCCCCAATTGCCTTTGAACTGAGGGGCTTGTTCGGCCATTTCAGAGGGCAATTAAGAGTCAACCACATTGTTGTGCATTTGGAGTCACATGTCGACCAGACAAGGATGGCAGATTTCCTTCCCTTCAGGGCATTAGCGAACCAATGGGCTTTTACAACAAACAATGACAGTTGTCATGCTCATCGCTACTGAGACTAGTTTCAATTCCAGATTTTTAATGGAATTTAAATGCCCCACCAGCTGCTGTAGTGGGCTTTGAACCCATGCCCCAGAGCATTAGCCTGGTCCTCTTTTTACTAGCCCAGTGAGATTCTCTTTATGCCACCCTCTTTCCCCCCTAATCGAGCTGAATTGTAAACTGCTCATGTCCACAAAGCCTTTCTATCAATTGTCATTCCATCTCTTGAAAGTTCTTTGATTCTGCGTCATTCGTAAGTGACTTCCAACATTGCTGCATCTTCAGTCACCACCATTTTACACATTTCACCAACAGTTGGAAGGATCTTCTTTAAAAAAAAAAAAAATTTAGAGTACCCAAATCATTTTTTCCACTAAGGGGCTAAATTGCATTCAATCCACCTACCCTGCACATGTGTGTGTGTGGGGGCGAAACCCACGCAATAACGGAGAATGTGCAAACTCCACACGGACAGTGACCCAGTGCCAGGATCGAACCTGGGACCTCGGCGCCGTGAGACTGCAGTGCTACCCACTGTGCTGCCCTTGTTGGAAGGATCTTCTCCGCTCCAATGGCTTTTATCGGTTTTCTTTCTCAGGAAGATGCCTTTAAGGCATTTTCTGGAACTGATATTTATTATTTGGGTTTCCTGATGACTATGGTTTTGTTCTTTTCATCCAAGTAAGCCTTTCAGTTTCTCTTTACATTCCAGGTGCCTTGCTATGAGGAGTTGCTCAGTTTTTACAGTACTGTTTTGTTGGATAGAATTTGTAAACACAGCAGATTGAGACTATCCATATTTCCATAAATTCAAATTCTGTATTATTTCCCTTATGTTTTGTTTTTTTGTTTCTTGCTACTCAACTCAGCTCAAGTACTTGCAATGACAGTACGAGATATTTTCAAACAGTACCCCACTTGAAAGTTATTTACTCACACTATCATACCAATGACTGTGAAGCCCTGGTCAAGGGCCTCCCATGGAAAGTTAACTGCTCTCCCCTTTAAAGAGGACCAGAAGTATCCATAAGACCATAAGTCATAGGAGTGGAAGTAAGGCCATTCGGCCCATCGAGTCCACTCCACCATTCAATCATGGCTGATTTCAACTCCATTTACCCGCTCTCTCTCCATAGCCCTTAATTCCTCGAGAAATCAAGAATTTATCAACTTCTGTCTTAAAGACACTCAACGTCCCGGCCTCCACCGCCCTCTGTGGCAATGAATTCCACAGACCCATCTGGTTTAATTTCACACTAAAGACCTCAATAGAAACTTTAAACTCGCAGTATACAGTACAACGGATGGAAATGGCTAGCACGAGGGGACATAGCTTTAAACTGAGGGGTAATAGATATAGGACAGAGGTCAGAGGTAGGTTCTTTACGCAAAGAGTAGTGAGGCCGTGGAATGCCCTACCTGCAACAGTAGTGAACTCGCCAACATTGAAGGCATTTAAAAGTTTATTGGATAAACATATGGATGATAATGGCATAGTGTAGGTTAGATGGCTTTTGTTTCGGTGCAACATCATGGGCCGAAGGGCCTGTACTGCGCTGTATCGTTCTATGTTCTATAACTCGAGACTAGACCAAAGTTTCTGGCCTGCTAATATTTCAATGCTCTGAAATCTACAGCACAGGAGGCCATTCAACCTATTTGTGTCTATGTTGGCCCTGTGAAGAACCAATTTATTCGAGTGCCTTTATCCTGCCCTTACCCTGCAGATTTCCCTTTACAGATAATGATCCAACTCAGTCTTGAAACCATCTGTTCAACCCGCCTGGACTTCACTCTCAGACAACGGATTCCAGATCCTAACCACTCGCTGTATTTAAAGGTTTTTTCTCCTGTCCTCATTGCTTTCTCTCCCCCCACCAATTACCTTCAATCCGCCCTTCTGGTTCTTCACCTTTACACCAATGGGAACAGTTTCTCCCCAGTACTTTATGATTTTGAATACCTGTATCGAATCAGAGTTTCTCCAATCTATCTTCAGAACTGAAGTTCCTCAACTCTGGAACAATTCCCGTGAGTCTTTTCTGCACCCACTTGAAAGCCTTCATATACTTCTTAAAGCGTGATTTCCAGAATTAGATGCCATACCCTGGCTGAAGTTTTATGAGTTCGGCAGAACTTCCGCCCCTTTGCATTCTACACCTCTACTGATAAAAGCCAGGATGTTGTGCATTTTAACTGTGTTCTCGATTTGGGCCCAGCTTGCTCCGCACTGCATCCCCTTCAGAATTGTGCCCTTTATAGACTGCTGTTCCCATAAAAATTAATCACGTCACATTTCTTGGTAGTGAATTTCACGGCTACTCTACATCCATTCTGTCCATTTGACGTTTGACAGTATCTTCATGGTTCATAATACTGCCCCGTTTTGTGCTGGGGGAGAAGGCAGCACAAGGAGGATGTGGGTGTGAGGGGGTCAGGTGGGCAGACGTGAGGAGATGGGCAGAGGGCAACGGAGGGACAGGCTAGGGCAATGACGGGCAGTCGTAAGGAGCCAGAGAGAGGGTGATGGTCAGGTGGCTATGGAGGGACAGGTGAGACACCGCGGAGAGAGATTGGGGGTCGCGCAAGAGAAATGGACGGGGAGAGGTGGGGTGGGGAAGAAGAGAGGAGAGGAAAGGCTCTATCCACAGCCCTTTTCATATGAATTTGTCAGGCTATTGAATTCAGGTCATTTTCAGTGCAGTCCATCGCAACAAAGAGCTCCCTCTTTATTCAGTACAGCTGCAAATATCTCATGAATCAAAAGCCCTTCTTCCCACACCACCCTGAGCCACCCGTTCAATTCTCTAACCTCCTTGACTCTAAGCAACTGAGATGTGGCGCAGGTAACAATCCAGAGATGTTTACTTTTGATGTGTCATTTTAGTTTGCACAGCAACTCCTCAAACTCTCTCAGTAGATCATCTTTCCTGGTTCTACCTTTGTCGTTGATTACGACATGGGCCCCAACAACTGGATCTATACTGCCGGTCATCCACCCTGCACATCTTGTTCTCGTCCATACAGGCAGCAAATACCTCATACTTTGGTTCCAGTTGAGGGCCGAGACGCTCTACTGCTTTCTACTGAATCCCCTCACCTGCTGGACTCTCAGACACACCCTCATATCCTTCAGAAACGATCAACACTAAAGTTCTACTTATTTCAACATGACATGGCTCCAAATAGTGGAACGTCTGCAGCCCCAAGTACAATTCTGGCAAATCTATTCCACAATCTCTAGCAAATCTACTCCACAATCTCTTCCAAGTCTTTAACATCCTTTCAAAGCCTGGTGTTCAGAACCGGGTCAGATTATTAGCCCTGAGTTCTAACCAGCGATTTACTTAATCAGCTCTTTCACCCTCTGGTTCTATTTATAAAGCCCAGGAACTAATTTTTACAATTTCCCGTCTTGTATTAAACCTGGGGAATTTAAAAATGGACAAATGCTTGGTTGTTGTTTAAAGACTAGTTAGGTGGTAAACTCACGAGTAGAGTAAGAAATTCACGACAGTGTTGGAAAAGAGTGTGACTGATGAGAAGTCACTTCAAGAGCAGGATGCTGCCGGGTGGGAAGTGCAGCTGGGTGGGGTGGTTTAATAAAGGGCAGCCAGTTTATTTCAGCTTTCCTCAGCCTCTACATACTGCTCAACTCAGGCTCCTTCCATGCATGCGAACGCTCTTTGATTCTAGACCCTGTCTCAGGACTTATATCAGACACAACAATTTGCACTGGTATTTTCCAACAAAAAAAGGCACTCAATGATGACCATGGTGTTCCTGGGCTTAACCACAATGAAGGGAACTCAGAACAATATCTCGGTTAAAATAAAATATCCAGTTCAGAGTAAGACCACGGACAACATTTCAAATAGGGGGACAGTTTGTTCAAGTATACACCTCACACTGAAATGCAAATGCGTGAAGGGGAGGGAGGGGTAAGAGGGGGAGGGAGGGGTAAGAGGGGGAGGGAGGGGTAAGAGAGGAGAGGGGCATGTACGGTGTGTGTGTGGGGATAGGGGAGGAGTGTACGGTGCATGCGGGGATAGGAGGTGTATGGTGCTTGCTTGGGCGTGGGAAGCGTGGACGGTGTGTGAGGGGGAGGGTAGGGAGGCAGGTAGGGTGCGTGCATGGTGTTAAGGTGGTGTTTGGGGGGTATACGGTATGGGGAGGGTTTGGGGGGGAGGGGGGGGGGTGTAGGGTGCGTGGGGGGGGGGGGTGAGGTTCTGTATGCATGTGAGTGAATTACCTGCAATGCTTTGTTAGCTTCTTTGATGGTCTCGATTTTGAGCTTTGACCTATAAAAAGTGAAAGAATGTATTCCAAGAGAATTGTAAAAAGTACAAATTTTTACAACACGGCTTGTAAAAAGTGAAATTTCAAAAGAGCAACACAAACTAGCAAAATACAATAAAACTCAAGCCGTTTCAGAGTGACTGGGAACTCAAAGAACCTGTCTGCAGGATTCATTGTGAGATCTCCCAGTGTTCAACTTTCTGCTGTAGATTCAAGAAAATGAATAAATACCAGAGATTAAAATATTGCGAGACATACCAAAGGTGGGCGGTGAGGGGGTGGTGGGGTGGAGCGGGGTGAGACAGACAGCAGACATGTGGTGGGGAACACACTGAGTGACTGGGCGGGGTGGTGTGTGAGAGAGAGAGAGACAGATGATGGGGTGGAGGGGATTAAAGATTATAGTGCCAACATCAGAACCAGAAGAAACGGAATATTGGAACAGGAGGCTATTCAGCCCCTCAAGCATGTTCCCCATTCAATCCAAGGGATTTCAAAGCCACCCACACTGTCTCATACCATACCGCACCCCCCAGACAGCCTACAAGCACACACTCCGTAATATACCACACAAACACAACCAATAGTTGATCTAAAGTAGATTTATCCCTCGTCGGTTCCTCACATTGCTCCAAGAAATTAACAAATAAACCCCACAAATTCATTTGTTAGACCATTCTTGCCAATTTGACTGACCCAGTCTATAGGAGGATTAATGTCCCCCACAATTATTACATTGCCTTTGGGCAGGGAGTGGGGTAGTTGTGGTGACTATTCCTAGTCACTGGACTAGTCCAGAGACCAGGATAATGCTCTGGGGACCAGGGTTTGAATCCCACCACAGCAGATAGTGAAATTTAAATTCAGTAAAAATCTGGAATTAGTGATGACCCTGAAACAATTGTCAATTGTTGCAAAAATCCATCTGGTTCACTAATGTCCTTTCGGAAAGGAAATCTATCATCCTTATAGGTCTGGCCTACATGCGAGTCCAGATGCACAGCAATGTGGCTGACTGTTAACTGCTTTCCTGAGGGCAATTAGGGATGGGAAATAAATGCCAGCCCAGCCGAGACACCCACATCCCATGAAAGAATTAAAAAACTGCTCCAATAAATTAGTGTTTAATGTTTGCTATATATAGTCCCACCAGTATTTTTTTTTAAACTCGTGCTTTTCTTAATTTCTACCCATACTGATTCTCTACTGCATGATCTTCAGAAACTAGCTCCTTTCTCACTAATGTCCTTTTGCCACTCTTCACTATCAGGGCTAACCCTTCCTCGTTGCCATTAACTTAAAACATTGTGCGCAAGTCCTCACAATGCTCTTTCACTTGATACACTGACAACACCTATTGACAATTTAACACTCAGCTTCATTTTAACATGATTTGCCACAGACGCCCTCCGCTGTGGCCTGCCTGCTCTCAAAACCTTTCCTCCCAGCGCTTCTCCTCTCACCCTCAGTGTTTCTTCCCGCTGCTGTTGCCCCATTCCCAGGCTCCCGGTCCCGGATCTCGGCTCCCACCCTCTTGCCTTAGGCCTCAGGGTCTATTCTTCTCCTGGTTGCTGCCGCCTCTGCTGGTGATGAACTCCCACCAAAGTCCTCCACTCCATCTATGATTCACGTAAAGTCAAGACTTTCAGCGATGCAACCACAACAATGCATAAGGACTTACTGTATTTATTTCTCAAACTTGATTATGTCTCTGTAATGTCTCTAATGGTGATTACATTTAACTCATGGGCAGCACGGTAGCACTGTTGCTTCACAGCGCCAGGGACCCAGGTTCAATTCCCGGCTTGGGTCACTGTCTGTGTGGAGTCTGCACGTTTTCCCCATGTCTGTGTGGGTTTCCTCCAGGCTAACAAAGAACAATGCAGCACAGAAACAGGTCCTTCGGCCCTCCAAGCCTGTACCGGTCATATCACCTTTGGCCAAAATCCTCAGCATTTCTTCGTTCCTCTATGCCCATCCTATGCATGTTTTGTCGAGATGCCTTTTGAACGCCGTTAATGTATCTGCTTCCACAACCTCCCCTGGCAACGCGTTCCAGGCACTCTTCACCCTCTGTGTAAAAAAACTGCCTTGCACATCTCTAAACTTTGCCCCAAGGACTTTAAACCAATGCCCCCTGGTGACTGACCACTCCACCCTGGGACAGAGTGCCTGGCCATCCACTCTATCCATGCCCCTCATAATCTTGTAGACCTCATCAGTTTACCCCTCAATCTCTATTGTTCTAATGAAAACAGTCCGAGTCTATTCAGCCTCTCCACATAGCTAATACCCTCCAGACCGGGCAACGTCCTGGTAAACCTCCTCTGCACCCTCTCCAAAGCCTCCACATCCTTCTGGTAGTGTGGTGACCAGAATTGTGCGCAATATTCCAAGTGCGGCCCTACCATGGTTCTTTACAACTGTAGCATGACTTACCAGTTTTTATACTGGATGCCCCATCCAATGAAGGCAAGCATTCCATATGCTTTCTTGACTACCTTGTCCACTTGTGTTACCACCTTCAAAGATCTGTGGACTGGGTTCTCTGGTTTCCTCCCACAAGTCCTGAAAGACGTGCTTGTGAATTGGACATTCTGAATTCTTTCTCCCTCAGTGTACCCAAATAAGTACTGGAGCGTGGCGACTAGGGGATTTTCACAGTAATTTCATTGCAGTGTTCATGCAAGCCTACTTCATAGGATCAAAGAATTTACAGTGCAGGAGGCCATTCGGCCCATCAAGTCTACACCAGCCCCTGAAAGAGCACCCTACCTAAGCCCATACCTCAACCGTATCCCTGTAACCCAGCAACCCCACCTAACTTTTGAACACTACAAGGCAATTTAGCATGACCAATCCACCTAACCTGCCTGTGGGAGGAAACCGGAGCGCCCGGAGGAAACCTACGCAGACACGGAGAGAACGTGCAGACTCTGCACAGAGAGTGACCCAAGCCAGGAATCAAACCCAGTTCCCTGGTGCTGTGAAGCAACAGTGCTAACCACTGTGCTGCCATGCCACCACACTTGTGACACTAATAAAGATTATGAACCTTTCATTTCATTTATTTTTAAACTTATATTTCCTGCATGAACTTCACTTAATGAAGAACAATTTATTTCTGTGCCTTCCTTTTTAAAAATAAATTTAAAGTACCCAATTTTTTTTCTCTCCAATTAAGGGACAATTTAGTGTGGCCAATCCACCTAACCTGCACATCTTTGGGTTGTGAGGGTGAAACCCACGCAGACACGGGGAGAATGTGCAAACTCCACACGGACAGTGACCCAGGGCCGGGATTCGAACCCGGGTCCTCAGCGCCGCAGTCCCAGTGCTAACCACTGTGCCACCTGCCGCCCCATCTCTGTGCTGTCCTGTCCATTCTGCTTGACCGTACACAAATCACATCATGTTTCCCTTCACCTGAACCCTCCCCTGTTAGTCTAAATTCCTATGCAGGGCAGCACAGTGGTGCAGTGATTAGTATTGTTGCCTATGGCACTGAGGACCTGGGTTCAAATCCCGGCCCGGGTCACTGTCTGTGTGGAGTTTGCACATTCTCCCCGTTTCTGCGTGGGTTTCGCCTCCACAACCCAAAGATGTCAGGTTAGCTGGATTGGCCACACTAAATTGCCCCTTAATTGGAAAAAAAATAATTGGGTACTCTTAAAAAAATTAAAACATTTAAAAAAAAAAGTTTCAAATCCTATACACCTTGGTTATACGATTGGCCAGGACACTGACCCCAGCCCAGTTCAAGCGAAGCCCATCCCAATGTAATCACTCAACTCTTCCCCAACTGATGCCAGTGCCCCATGAATTGAAACTCCTTCCCACACCACTGTGAGCTACATGTTTAATTCTCAAACCTGCCTGAGCCTATTCCAATTGGCGCATGGCTGCAGTAACAATCCAGAGAAGATTATTTTTCATTTTCTTTGTTTTAATTTTGAACTTCGCAAACTCTCTTTGCAAACATCATTCCTGGTCATTTGTTCCCATGTGAACGACAACAACTGGATCCTCCCGTCACGAGGGAGGTGTCATTAACGAGGAGGCACCCCTCCTCACACACTGTTCTGTACTACCCCACCACACACACACACACACACACACAACCCCAGATATTGGCAACACATTTATATGGCCAAGGATGGGAAATAAACAAATTTCCCAACAATGTGATCAACAAGATGAATGGGATGGTTTACTCGCTCAGTTTGTAGCCCAACTCCTGTAGAGCCTGCTCCTGTTCATCACAGATGGTCTGCAGTTGTCCGTTCTCGTCTTGTAATCGAAGAAATTCCTGTGAAATAGAATTGAGCTCAGATATATCAACTGGCTCTGACCTTCAGTTTATGAATCCATCTGCGTACAGGCCTTCCCCACTGGTCACAAGCTACCCAGGTGCCATGGACCCCTCATACTTTACCCAATAGAGAGCCTGGTCCCTGTGGATACCCCCAACCACCCCATGGCAGAGCCCAACCCTGTTAACGCTACCCCCTACTTTTGTCTAACTGACCCCAACTCCCACTACACGGCATTTGACCATTGCAATGATGAGAAATTGTGTTATAAGCAGTAATTGCATCTGGATTTCAGACACAGTAGTCAAGTAGTGTGCAAGTGGCCATCCAAGGCCATGTGAGAGGAGAAGCAAGTATAAGAGGAGGGAGGCAAGAAAAATGAGAGGTCAGTGGGCCGTGTGACAGCACAAGAGTAAATGAGTCAGAGATAACAGTGAAATCAAGTCACAGGACAGAGAGCATAAAACAGAACGAGAGCACTGACAAAATACTGACCAAATCAAAGGGAGGTGTGAAACTGAAGCAGGGAAAGAGATTGAGAGAGAATCACCTTGGCTGACAGCATTCAAGGGTAAGGTGATGTTTTTACTGAGCTGGGCCAGCTCTCATTTTCATACAGTGAGTGAAACTATATAGATGGCAAGAGAATCAAACACTTTGCTGTCAGAAATGACATGTGAGTTGCATGTTTCCAGTACCTTCTTCAGAGTGCTAAGTTGCAGTGTTTGTGTTCTCAGTTCTGAGGTAGTTTCTCTCTCCCTCTGAAAATCATTCTGTAGAGCCAGTCTCCACTCCTTCTCAATCTTCAGATCTGTTTCCAGTTGGACCCTGTTAATTCACAACCAGCTCAGCCTCCAACCACATGGTACTGGCACACAAACACATACATTGCACAACACGCAACACACATTAGGGAGGTGGTGGCATAGTGTTATTGTCGCTGGACTAGTTATCCAGGTTAATGCTCTGGGGATCTGAGCAGATGGTGAAATGTTAATTCAATAAAAATCTGGAATTAAATGTCGAATGGTGACCGTGAAACCATTGCCGATTGTTGTAAAAACCCATCTGGTTCACTAATGTTCTTTAGGGAAGGAAATCTGCCACTTTACCTGGTCTGGCCTACATGTGACTCCAGATCCACAAAATGGGGTTGACTTTTAAATGGCCTAGCAAACCACTCAGCTGAAGGACAATTAGGGATGGGAACAAATGCTGGCCCAGCCACATGCCATGAATGAATAACAAAACAGGGTGTGAACCCCCCCAGAGGAAAACTCCCAGGAAAGGAAGTTAGATGATTGAAAATTAATCCTGTTGAGCCCAAGAAGGATTTTAGTTTAGAATGCTCACGCTCAGCATGCAAAAAGGTTCATGCCCAAAAACAGTCAAGCAGTCTGAAATACTGATTGGGTCAATATGATGGAAATACAGATAAAATATTTTATAAATTGGGCACTGAAGATTTGACAATTAAAAATTGGTATGCACCTCTAATAGCATTTGTCACCATGAGGTTTGAATGAGTTTACATTCAATATATGTGGCAGGAGTGACTTTGCTGGGCAGATAATGGGGTAGTACTCTTCAGAAGCAGAGAAGAATTGATTCTTGGTGCTAGCCAGGTCCCTGGACCAGAGTTAGGGGAGGTATCAGACACCTGGGACGGGATCCTCCGACCCCCCGCCGGGTCGGAGAATCGCTAGGGGGGGGGGGGGGGCGCGTAAATGCCGCCCCCGAATTCTCCGAAGGGTGAAAAGTCGGCGGGGCGTCAATCACGCCGCCCGCCTCGGAGAATGGCAGGGGTGGGCGCGAGACAATGGACTCCGGGGATGCCCATGTTCTCCCGGCCAGATGGGCCAAAGTCCTCACGCCGGCGTAAACCAAAACACCTTTTTAACGGCGTCAACCAGTGCTGATGGTTGACACCGTCCAGCGTGGAGGTAGGTCATGGCCTGGGACGTGGCCGCAGTCTGTGTGTGGGGGAGAGGTGTGTGGGTGTGCGCGCGGCTGAGGGGGGGGCTTCGGGGAAGGGGGAGGTGTGAGTGCCGGCAAGGGGAACGGGGGGGGTGAGTGCCGGGTACGGGGGGGATGAGTGTGCCAGGGAGGGGAGTGCCGGGGAGGGGGGGGGGAAGAGAATGAGTGCCGGGGAGTGGGGGGAAAAGAGAGAGGAGGAGATGAGTGCCGGGGACGGGGGACGGGGGGGGGTGCGAGGGCAAGGGAGATTGTCCGCCTGGCCAGGTGCCATCCATCCTCCAACGGTCGCGCCCATGCCACCTGGCTGGGGGGTACGGGGAATGATGACATGCCATCGTCCATCCCCCCCCCCCGCAGGCCGTCATGTTTTCTGATCAGCCAGCGATGTTGGCCGCCATTCTCCATGTTGCCCTGGAGGAGGAGGAGCGTGCCAGAGAGGCGGCGCAGGCTGCCGCAGAGGAGCATGCCGCAAAGGGGCAGGCGGCAGCCGCCCAGGCTGGAGGGACACCCACCCGACAGGACGAGGAGCAGGGGGAGCACATAGTGGAGGAGGGACACGAGGAGGGGGAGGAGGACGTTGCGGCGCCACGGCAACGGAGGCACCCAAGGAGGCCCCGTGTGTACTGGCCCCGACTGTCGTACCAGGACCTCACGGACCAGGAATGCAGGAGGAGACTCCGGATGAGCCGGTAAACCGTGGCACACATCTGCCACCTGCTGGCACACCTGGCACTTGGGGGAGGCACCCTCTCCCCGTGTCCGTCAAGGTCACGGTGGCCCTGAACTTTTATGCCACGGGGTCATTCCAGACGCCAGGTGGGGACCTGTCCGGCATCTCGCCGACATCGGTGCATCCGGCCAGTGACAGACGCCCTATTTGCCATTGCGGACTGCTACATCCGCTTCCCTGTGGACCGGGCCAGCCACGATGCCCGGGCCATGGGCTTCTCTGCCGTGGCCAGGTTTCCCATGGTCCAGGGCGCGATCGATGGGATGCACGTCGCCGTGCTGCCAGCTGCAGATAACAGGGCCGTGTTCACCAATAGGAAGGGGGCCTATTCCATGAACATCTAGGTGGTCTGCGATCACCGCATGATTATCCTGCACGTCTGCGCCCGGTACCTGGGAAGTGTACATGACTCATACGTGTTGTCACGGTCTTACATCCCCGGCATGTACGAGGGACGCCACCCCCGGCTGAGGGGCTGGGCGACAGGGGTTATCTGTTGCGGTCGTGGCTGATGACGCCTATACGAAGGCCACAGAATGACGCGCAGAACAGCTACAATGATGCCCATGCAGCAACAAGGGGTGTGATAGAGAGGTGCTTTGGAGTGCTCAAAATGCGTTTCAGGTGCCTGGACCTCTCTGGGGGCGCCCTCCAGTATCCGTCAGATAGGGTCGGCCGCATCATTGTGGTGTGCTGCGTCCTGCACAACATAGCCCAGCAGAGCGGCGATGTGCCGCAGGCAGAGGAGGGCCGAGTGGAGGAGCAGCAGGAAGAGGCGCAGTCCTCCCCAGATGAGGGGGATGGGGGCAATGGTCAGGGCAGACAGGCTAGACATGGGCAGGTGGCTGTCCATCGTTACCGGCTGGGCCAGCGGGCACAGGACAGGCTGATAGCCGCCCGCTTCACTGACTAGGGGGCGTGGTAATCGGCGAGTATGGCCACATACCGCACACCATGGCAACACCCTCACCCCCCACCCAGCGCCCTCAGCCCCCCCCCCACCGAACCACACCCACATGCACACCACCCCTCCATTGCAGATCCACCTGCTACACGACGGCCGGGCTCTCACCGGCGCCTGTGGAAGCGTGTCTATTGCAGGCCATGGAGGATGATGACAACCCGCTCTGCAATGAGCTCCTGGCTCCACATCATTGGACGATGTCTGACCCATGGCCACAGTACCACCATCCAGCCGGACCATCCCTGCATGGGGCTGTGACACTGCAGCGCACGGTCCCGTCCTCTGACGGGGGGATGGTGAGGGCGGCCCAGGGGGAAGGGGGCAGACTCACCTGAGGCCGACGTAAGACCACCCCTCACACACACTGGTGCTCAACGTTCATGACACCCCCGCACACTTCGGACAGACCACAAACGCAGCTTCTGTAGGTGTTAGTGATTTTAAGAACAAACAGTGCATACACGTGTCCTAGCCCCTAAAACTCATCTGTGCTCTGCACCCGTGCCAACTTACTCAGTGTCTAATTGGTTGGCCTTATGGGCCCTTTGACTACACCTAGGTGGTTCCCCAGACGGTACAGCAGAACTGGAGGTGGACTCCTGCGATTCCTCTGACTCGGGATCCCGTTGGCGGTCGTTTCCTGGGGCGTCCTGGCATAGATGGGCCAGGCTGCGGCCCGGGCGACTGGGATGGCGAACTGCCAGCCTGTCCTGCCCGTTGCCCACCCGATTCACCTAGGACGGAAGGGGGAGAGTCCGAGGTGCTGCAGTGTTCCAGGACCTCCCCTTCAGGGGGACCAGGGATGGGCGCCAGCAACTCCTCCTCCCTCGGGGTGCCCATTGGCCCCCAGGCCTCGACATGGGTCGGGGGTGCGAACGGACCGGCCATCCGACGCCCCTCCGACACCTGGCGCTGCCAGTCCTGGAGGCCCATGCTGGTATCGACAAGGGTCTGCAATGGAGCTCAGGGGGTTGGCCACCCCTGCCTGTGACTGTGCGACTCCAGCTAGCACATGGACAATGGCGCAGATGCCCTCAGCGATGGCCTGCTGAGACTGGGCCACGGCGTTGAGAGCCTCTGCCATCTGCCACTGGCTCATGGCCTCCTGTGAGAGGGCAGCCATGTCCTGGGCCACAGAAGCCGCCTGCACGGAAAGCCCCAGGCCTCACAAACCGTTCCCCATGTCTGACACCGTCGCACCCATTGCCTCCACCGCGGACGCCACCCGTGCGGTGTCGGCCTGGGTGGCACGCATGACCGGCACCACTCCCAGCTCCTGGACGCGGGTGGACTCCTCCACCTGCGACTGCAGCTGCTGCAAGCCGGCCGTCACCCTCTTCGCTCGTCCCAGGTTCGGTGGTTGCATCGGGGCTATGGGTGGGTGTGGTAACTCCAGGAACCCGGGATCCATTTGGGCGGCAGATGTCCGCTTGCGCCAGGATGCCCTCCGACCTCCCGGCCCCTCTGCTGCTCCTACCTCCACCTGCTGTACCTGTACGGCTGTGTTGTGCGCACCAGTGAGTGTACCAGACGCCTCATCACTAAAGTGCCCAACCGAGGTGAGTGTCTCTGCGATGGTGGAGGGTATTGGAGACAGCAGTGGCGTTGTGTCATGCGCATCGTCCAACTCTTGAGTCTATGGTACTTTGGGGTGGCGGTTATTCTCCACCCATCCACTCGGTGTCACTGTCCTGTATTTCGGTCTCCTGGGTAGGGGTGTCGTGGCTCGGCTGCGACGAGGTCCTGTGGCTGCCCCACTCGTTGCTGGGTGGCACACGCCTGCATCGCCGCACCCGCACGAGACGGGGCGTCGTCTCCCTATTCCTCCAGGTTTCTCAGTCTCCCGTGGTCACCCTGGGGCATCCTGCGGGCGTCGCGTGCCAGAGAGTCCGGGTTTCGCCGTCTCCCGTGGTCACCCTGGGGCATCCTGCGGGCAGTCAGCATCTGCGGGGATAGATGCCTCGGCGTTTGCTCCTGCGATACACAATGAAGCATGCATGGTTAGACACGCAGGCGGTGATCAGGTAATATGGGGGAGGGGAGATATGGGGGAGGGGGGATATAGGGGATACGGGGATATGGGGGAGGTGGTATATGAGGGATATGGGGGAGGGGGATATAGGGGAGGGGGATATGGGGCCGGGCTGTCGGTGGATCACTTGCTGGTGGGCCCCCGACCTCTGCATTGGCAACCTCCCGGTCCTCAGGTCCGCCAGCCAGTTCCAGGGCCCTTTCCTCATTTAGGTGAGTGGCCTCTCATCAGCTGGGCCCCCTCCAGTCCTCTCACGCTCTCTATTGTGTGCGCGCTTCTCCTGTGGGGGGGCGGGTGGGTGGCAGGGGTAAAAGGCAACAGTGTTAGACAGGTATATGAATGCACGCCATCGGTTGCGCGTATAGTGCAGAGGTTAGGGTTGGTTTCACCTGGGGGTGTGCCGTACATCGGGCAGGGAGGTGGAGGGGGGACTCACCCTGGCTGCCCTGACGAGGTCGTTCACCTTCTTGTGGCACTGGGTGCCTGTCCGTGGTGTCAGAGCCACAGCGGTGACGGCCTCTGCCACCTCCCTCCACAGACGCCGGCTGAGGCGTGGGGCGACTCTGCGGCCGTGTCCGGGGTACAGGGACTCCCTCTTCTCCTCCACTGCGTCCAGGAGCGCCTCAGCGTCGCGGTCCTGGAACCTCTGGGCTGCGTGGCAGGCGGCCATCTTGTCGGGTCTTCCGGGGTGGGGAGGGCGCGTGTTTTGAGCCGTCACGCCATGCGGCGTCATGTCACCGTCCACGTCAGGTGACGCCATTGAGTTGTTTGGGGGGGCCCCAACGCCGGAGTGATCCGCGCTGTTTTTGGCGCCGGGTCCCGGACATCGCGCCAGTTTTCAGAGAATCCCGCCCCTGATCTTCCTGGAGTGCAGTCTACATAGAACATACAGTGCAGAAGGCGGCCATTCGGCCTATCGAGTCTGCACCGACCCACTCAAGCCCTCACTTCCACCCTATCCCCATAACCCAGTAATCCCTTCTAACCTTTTTGGTCACTAAGGGCCATCTACCATGGCCAATCCACCTAACCTGCACGTCTTTGGACTGTGGGAGGAAACCAGAGCACCTGGAGGAAACCCACGCAGACACGGGGAGAACGTGCAGACTCCACACAGACAGACAGTGACCCAGTGGGGAATCAAACCTGGGACCCTGGCGCTGTGAAGCCACAGTGCTATCCACTAGTGCTACCCCCAATGTAGACTGTAGACTGAGACCGTGCTCTCTAGTCAGCAGCAGACAGGTGTGACATGCTCCAGGCTCAAGCTTGAACACATACAGCAGGTAAACGGACAGTACCAGTTCAGTAACTAGAGTTAAGTCCATTAACTGGGACAAAGTTGCATAGTTTGGTATTTTTCACTGCATGGGGAACAAAAATACAGGTGTTCCTCACTCTGTACTATTCATTCAAATATTACACGCAGGATAAGCCAGTTTGTTGACTTACAGGTGGCTTTCATTTCATCTTATCAATGTCAGAGCAAGTCAGAGAAAGCACACATGGCGAGGGCCTATTTACTGCCATCCTCTGATCCGATCCCATTATTGAATGACGAGAGAGTGGGCTGTAAAATCATAGGGGACGGGATGCTGACTGGTGGGAGTGACCAATAGGCACTGGGCCCAAGAGAAAATCCGCTGTAGACATCAAAGTAACACATTTTTCACAGGCAGTCACCCTACAGACTAATAATTAGAGCCAGACTTTCAGGAATGGAATTAGGAAACAATTTTTCAAGCAAAAGGCAATAGAAGTTTGGAACCCTCTTCTACAATTGGCAATTGATGTTACACAACTATCAATTTTGAAACGGAGATTGCTAGATATGCTAGATAAAGGACACGTGGTTAAAAAAAAAGAAGAGTGCCTGGTGTTAAGTTGTAGATCAGCCACGACTGCTTTGAATAGCAGAGCAGGCCCCAAATAGAAAATGCCCACCCCTGTGCTTCTTTACACCTTTGATTCCCCACTATTTTGGGAATGAGTTTTATGCCTTCTACTCGGAAGACGGTCACAAACTATTTATCTACCATTTCCTTATACCCCATTCATCGCTCTCCTAACTAAATTTTTAAACCACGTTTACTTTCACTACTCTCATCCTTTTTCACTTACCTATAGAAGCTCTTACAATTGGATTTTTCTCTCCCTTTAACAATTTTTGGGCTGCTTGTTAAAACTCTCCTAAACCTCAGGATTTCTATTCTTCTTGACAATATTAAAGGCTCTTATTTTAATATACCATCCTTTTAAAAGAAATTTAGAGTACCCAATTATTTTTTCCAATAAAGGGGCAATTTAGCGTGGCCAATCCACCTACACTGCACATTTTTGTTGTGGGGGTGATAATCTCACAGACACGGGGAGAATTTGCAAACTCCATAAGGACAGTGACCCGGGTCCTCGGCAGCGTGAGGCAGCAGTGCTAACCACTGCATCATCATGCCGCCCTTAATCTAATACCATCCTTGACCAAACCTATAGTTATCCATCACTGTGCAGTGTTTATCTCGCAACAGGAATGCATATTCCTTGACAATTACATTTTATTTTGAAACGTTCACCATTCATCTAGCAGCATAACGTTTCATCTAATTTCCTAATCTACTTCAGCCAACTCGGCACCTTCTACTTATGTAATTGGCTTCATTTCGTCTCAAATTCCTTAAAAAAAAAATTTAGAGTACCCAATTAATTTTTTCCAATTAAAGGGCAATTTAGCATGGCCAATCCACCTACCCTGCACATCTTTGGGTTGTGGGGGCGAAACCCACGCAAACACGGTGAGAATGTGCAAACTCCACACAGACAGTGACCCAGAGCCGGGATCGAACCTGGAACCTCGGTGCCGAGAGGCAGCAGTGCTAGTCACTGCGCCACCGTGCTGCCCTATTTAGTCTTAAATTCAATGTGAGATTTTCTGATCACACTTTCCCCAAGGATCCCTTATTATGAGATTACTAATTAACCCGGTTTCATTATACAAGACAAGATCTAAAATAGACTTCTCTGGTTGGCGCCTTGGGTATTGTTCCAAGAAAGTGTTCCATAAAGGAAACCTACTTTTGGCAATTTGATTTGTTCAGCCGGTATAACGTTCCTCAATGGTTATTCAGTTGACTTTGCTACAAGCAGCTCTTCTTTCTTCATTAACATGCAGCCCAACACTGTAGGTAGGGGCCTATTAACAACTGGCAGTGATTTTGCATCTTGTTAATTCTAGTCTCCACCCAAACTGAATTTACTCACCGTACTTCCACTCCTTGTCATTCTTTAATTATCAGGACTGTATCCCTTCCTTTCTATCTTGTCTGTCCAATAGTCAAGGACCATGGAAATTATTTAGCTGCCAATCAAATGTCTGTAATGGTTATTAAATCAAAACCATTTCTCTGTATCTGTACCATTAACATGTCTATCTTCTTAAGAATGTTTCACACATTCAGATAAAGTAACTTGAATGTTTTTCCCGGATTTGATTTTTCTCATTGATGCATTATTCCTGATATATTCACTGACGCTTCTTCTCACACTCTGCTTAACACATTCATCCCTGAACACTAAGGGGCAATTTAGCATGGCCTAGCTACCCAACCTACACATCTTTGGACTGGGAGGAATCCGGCGCACCCGGAGGAAACCCACACAGCTACGGGGAGAAAGCGCAAACTCCACACAGGCAGTCACCCGAGGCCAGAACTAAACCTGGTCCGAGAGAGACGCAGGGAAGAGACGGTCAGAGAGGAACGTGGGGAAGGGAGGGTCAGAGTCAGCGTGGGGAAAAGAGGGTCAGAGAGAGACGCAGGGAAGAGAGGGTCAGAGAGTGACGCGGGTAAGAGAGGCTCAGAGAGGGACATAGAGAGGGACGCGTGGAAGAGAGAATCAGAGAGGAACGCGGGGAAGAAAGGAACGTGGGGATGGGAGGGTCAGAGTCAGCGTGGGGAAAAGAGGGTCAGAGAGAGACGCAGGGAAGAGAGGCTCAGAGAGGGACGCGGGGAAGACAGGGTCCGAGGGGGACGCGGGGAAGAGAGGGTCCGAGAGGGACGAGCGTAAGATAGGGTCCGAGGGGGACGCGGGTAAGAGAGGGTCCGAGACAGCGTGGGGAAGAGAGGGTCAGAGAGGCTCACAGAGAGGGACGCGGGGAAGAGAGGGTCACGGGAAGAGAGGGTCACAGAGAGGGACGCAGGGAAGAGGGTCACAGAGGGACGGGGGTAAGAGAGGGTCCGAGAGGGACGGGGGTAAGAGAGGGTCCGAGAGGGACGCGGGTAAGAGAGGGTCCGAGAGGGACGCGGGGAAGAGAGGGTCCGAGAGGGACGCGGGGAAGAGAGGGTCCGAGAGGGACGCGGGGAAGAGAGGGTCCGAGAGGGACGCGGGGAAGAGAGGGTCCGAGAGGGACGCGGGGAAGAGAGGGTCCGAGAGGGACGCGGGGAAGAGAGGGTCCGAGAGGGACGCGGGGAAGAGAGGGTCCGAGAGGGACGTGGGGAAGAGAGGGTCCGAGAAGGACGCGGGGAAGAGAGGGTCAGGGACAGTGTGGGGAAGAGAGGAACGTTGGGAAGGGAAGGTCAGAGTCAGCGTGGGGAAAAGAGGGTCAGAGAGAGACGCAGGGAAGAGGGGGTCAGAGAGGGGCGCGGGGAAGAGAGGGTCACAGAGAGGGATGCGGGGAAGAGAGGATCAGAGAGGGACCCGGGGAAGAGAGGATCAGAGAGGGACGCGGGGAAGAGAGGATCAGAGAGGGACGCAGGGAAGAGAGGATGAGAGGGACGCGGGGTAGAGAGGGTCAGAGAGGGCCAAGAGGATCAGAGACAGCGTGGGGAAGAGAGGGTCAGAGAGGGACGTGGGGAAGAGATGGTCACAGAGAGGGGCGCAGGGAAGAGAGGCTCACAGAGAGGGACGCGGCGAAGATAGGGTCACGGGGGAGAGAGGGTCACAGAGAGGGACGCGGGGAAGAGAGGATCAGAGAGGGACGCAGGGAAGAGAGGATGAGAGGGACGCGGGGTAGAGAGGGTCAGAGAGGGACGCAGGGAAGAGAGGATGAGAGGGACGCGGGGTAGAGAGGGTCAGAGAGGGCCAAGAGGATCAGAGACAGCGTGGGGAAGAGAGGGTCAGAGAGGGACGTGGGGAAGAGATGGTCACAGAGAGGGGCGCAGGGAAGAGAGGCTCACAGAGAGGGACGCGGCGAAGATAGGGTCACGGGGGAGAGAGGGTCACAGAGAGGGACGCGGGGAAGAGGGTCTGAGACGGACGCGGGTAAGAGAGGGTCCGAGGGGGACACGGGGAAGAGAGGGTCAGAGACAGCGTGGGGAAGAGAGGAACGTGGGGATGGGAGGGTCAGAGTCAGCATGGGGAAAAGAGGGTCAGAGATGGACACGGGGAAGAGAGGGTCAGAGAGGGACGCGGGGAAGAGAGGGTCAGAGAGGGACGCGGGGAAGAGGGGATCAGAGAGGGACGCGGGGAAGAGGGGATCAGAGAGGGACGCGGGGAAGAGGGGGTCAGAGAGGGACGCGGGGAAGAGGAGGTCAGAGAGGGACGCGGGCAAGAGGGGATCAGAGAGGGACGCGGGGAAGAGGGGATCAGAGAGGGACGCGGGGAAGAGGGGATCAGAGAGGGACGCGGGGAAGAGGGGATCAGAGAGGGACGCGGGGAAGAGGGGATCAGAGAGGGACGCGGGGAAGAGGGGATCAGAGAGGGGCGCGGGGAAGAGGGGATCAGAGAGGGACGCGGGGAAGAGGGGATCAGAGAGGGACGCGGGGAAGAGGGGATCAGAGAGGGACGCGGGGAAGAGGGGATCAGAGAGGGACGCGGGGAAGAGGGGATCAGAGAGGGACGCGGGGAAGAGGGGATCAGAGAGGGACGCGGGTAAGAGGGGATCAGAGAGGGACGCGGGGAAGAGGGGATCAGAGAGGGACGCGGGGAAGAGGGGATCAGAGAGGGACGCGGGGAAGAGGGGATCAGAGAGGGACGCGGGGAAGAGGGGATCAGAGAGGGCCAGAGAGGGACGTGGGGAAGAGATGGTCACAGAGAGGGGCGCGGGGAAGAGATGGTCACAGAGAGGGACGCGGGGAAGAGGGGATCAGAGAGGGACGCGGGGAAGAGGGGATCAGAGAGGGACGCGGGGAAGAGGGTCTGAGACGGACGCGGGTAAGAGAGGGTCCGAGGGGGACACGGGGAAGAGAGGGTCAGAGACAGCGTGGGGAAGAGAGGAACGTGGGGATGGGAGGGTCAGAGTCAGCATGGGGAAAAGAGGGTCAGAGATGGACACGGGGAAGAGAGGGTCAGAGAGGGACGCGGGGAAGAGAGGGTCAGAGAGGGACGCGGGGAAGAGGGGGTCAGAGAGGGACGCGGGGAAGAGGGGGTCAGAGAGGGACGCGGGGAAGAGGGGGTCAGAGAGGGACGCGGGGAAGAGGAGGTCAGAGAGGGACGCGGGGAAGAGGAGGTCAGAGAGGGACGCGGGCAAGAGGGGATCAGAGAGGGACGCGGGGAAGAGGGGATCAGAGAGGGACGCGGGGAAGAGGGGATCAGAGAGGGACGCGGGGAAGAGGGGATCAGAGAGGGACGCGGGGAAGAGGGGATCAGAGAGGGACGCGGGGAAGAGGGGATCAGAGAGGGGCGCGGGGAAGAGGGGATCAGAGAGGGACGCGGGGAAGAGGGGATCAGAGAGGGACGCGGGGAAGAGGGGATCAGAGAGGGACGCGGGGAAGAGGGGATCAGAGAGGGACGCGGGGAAGAGGGGATCAGAGAGGGACGCGGGGAAGAGGGGATCAGAGAGGGACGCGGGGAAGAGGGGATCAGAGAGGGACGCGGGGAAGAGGGGATCAGAGAGGGACGCGGGGAAGAGGGGATCAGAGAGGGACGCGGGGAAGAGGGGATCAGAGAGGGACGCGGGGAAGAGGGGATCAGAGAGGGACGCGGGGAAGAGGGGATCAGAGAGGGACGCGGGGAAGAGGGGATCAGAGAGGGCCAGAGAGGGACGTGGGGAAGAGATGGTCACAGAGAGGGGCGCGGGGAAGAGATGGTCACAGAGAGGGTCGCGGGGAAGATAGGGTCCGAGAGGGGCGCGGGGAAGAGGGGGTCAGGCAGGGGCGCGGGGAAGCGAGGGGGACTCGGGGAAGAGAGGGTCAGAGAGGGCCGTGGGTCAGAGGGGGTCAGAGAGGGCCGTGGGTCAGAGAGGGTCAGAGAGAGCCGTGGGTCAGAGAGGGTCAGAGAGGGCCGTGGGTCAGAGAGGGTCAGAGAGGGCCGTGGGTCAGAGAGGGCCGTGGGTCAGAGAGGGCCGTGGGTCAGAGAGGGCCGTGGGTCAGAGAGGGCCGTGGGTCAGAGAGGGCCGTGGGTCAGAGAGGGCCGTGGGTCAGAGAGGGCCGTGGGTCAGAGAGGGCCGTGGGTCAGAGAGGGCCGTGGGTCAGAGAGGGCCGTGGGTCAGAGAGGGCCGTGGGTCAGAGAGGGCCGTGGGTCAGAGAGGGCCGTGGGTCAGAGAGGGCCGTGGGTCAGAGAGGGCCGTGGGTCAGAGAGGGCCGTGGGTCAGAGAGGGCCGTGGGTCAGAGAGGGCCGTGGGTCAGAGAGGGCCGTGGGTCAGAGAGGGCCGTGGGTCAGAGAGGGCCGTGGGTCAGAGAGGGCCGTGGGTCAGAGAGGGCCGTGGGTCAGAGAGGGCCGTGGGTCAGAGAGGGCCGTGGGTCAGAGAGGGCCGTGGGTCAGAGAGGGCCGTGGGTCAGAGAGGGCCGTGGGTCAGAGAGGGCCGTGGGTCAGAGAGGGCCGTGGGTCAGAGAGGGCCGTGGGTCAGAGAGGGCCGTGGGTCAGAGAGGGCCGTGGGTCAGAGAGGGCCGTGGGTCAGAGAGGGCCGTGGGTCAGAGAGGGCCGTGGGTCAGAGAGGGCCGTGGGTCAGAGAGGGCCGTGGGTCAGAGAGGGCCGTGGGTCAGAGAGGGTCAGAGAGGGCCGTGGGTCAGAGAGGGTCAGAGAGGGCCGTGGGTCAGAGAGGGTCAGAGAGGGCCGTGGGTCAGAGAGGGCCGTGGGTCAGAGAGGGCCGCGGGTCAGAGAGGGCCGCGGGTCAGAGAGGGCCGCGGGTCAGAGAGGGCCGCGGGTCAGAGAGGGCCGCGGGTCAGAGAGGGCCGCGGGTCAGAGAGGGACGCGGGTCAGAGAGGGACGCGGGTCAGAGAGGGACGCGGGTCAGAGAGGGACGCGGGTCAGAGAGGGACGCGGGTCAGAGAGGGACGCGGGTCAGAGAGGGACGCGGGTCAGAGAGGGACGCGGGTCAGAGAGGGACGCGGGTCAGAGAGGGACGCGGGTCAGAGAGGGACGCGGGTCAGAGAGGGTCAGAGGGGGACGCCGGGAAGAGAGGATAAGAGAGGGACGCGGGGTAGAGAGGGTCAGAGAGGGCCAAGAGGAACAGAGACAGCGTGGGGAAGAGAGGATCAGAGAGACAGCGTGGGGAAGAGAGGATCAGAGAGACAGCGTGGGGAAGAGAGGATCAGAGAGACAGCGTGGGGAAGAGAGGATCAGAGAGACAGCGTGGGGAAGAGAGGATCAGAGAGACAGCGTGGGGAAGAGAGGATCAGAGAGACAGCGTGGGGAAGAGAGGATCAGAGAGACAGCGTGGGGAAGAGAGGATCAGAGAGACAGCGTGGGGAAGAGAGGATCAGAGAGACAGCGTGGGGAAGAGAGGATCAGAGAGACAGCGTGGGGAAGAGAGGGTCCGAGAGACAGCGTGGGGAAGAGAGGGTCCGAGAGACAGCGTGGGGAAGAGAGGGTCCGAGAGACAGCGTGGGGAAGAGAGGGTCCGAGAGACAGCGTGGGGAAGAGAGGGTCCGAGAGACAGCGTGGGGAAGAGAGGGTCCGAGAGACAGCGTGGGGAAGAGAGGGTCCGAGAGACAGCGTGGGGAAGAGAGGGTCCGAGAGACAGCGTGGGGAAGAGAGGGTCCGAGAGACAGCGTGGGGAAGAGAGGGTCCGAGAGACAGCGTGGGGAAGAGAGGGTCCGAGAGACAGCGTGGGGAAGAGAGGGTCCGAGAGGGACGCGGGGAAGAGAGGGTCCGAGAGGGACGCGGGGAAGAGAGGGTCCGAGAGGGACGCGGGGAAGAGAGGGTCCGAGAGGGACGCGGGGAAGAGAGGGTCCGAGAGGGACGCGGGGAAGAGAGGGTCCGAGAGGGACGCGGGGAAGAGAGGGTCCGAGAGGGACGCGGGGAAGAGAGGGTCCGAGAGGGACGCGGGGAAGAGAGGGTCCGAGAGGGACGCGGGGAAGAGAGGGTCCGAGAGGGCCGCGGGTCCGAGAGGGCCGCGGGTCCGAGAGGGCCGCGGGTCCGAGAGGGCCGCGGGTCCGAGAGGGCCGCGGGTCCGAGAGGGCCGCGGGTCCGAGAGGGCCGCGGGTCCGAGAGGGCCGCGGGTCCGAGAGGGCCGCGGGTCCGAGAGGGCCGCGGGTCCGAGAGGGCCGCGGGTCCGAGAGGGCCGCGGGTCCGAGAGGGCCGCGGGTCCGAGAGGGCCGCGGGTCCGAGAGGGCCGCGGGTCCGAGAGGGCCGCGGGTCCGAGAGGGCCGCGGGTCCGAGAGGGCCGCGGGTCCGAGAGGGCCGCGGGTCCGAGAGGGCCGCGGGTCCGAGAGGGCCGCGGGTCCGAGAGGGCCGCGGGTCCGAGAGGGCCGCGGGTCCGAGAGGGCCGCGGGTCCGAGAGGGCCGTGGGTCCGAGAGGGCCGTGGGTCCGAGAGGGCCGTGGGTCCGAGAGGGCCGTGGGTCCGAGAGGGCCGTGGGTCCGAGAGGGCCGTGGGTCCGAGAGGGCCGTGGGTCCGAGAGGGCCGTGGGTCCGAGAGGGCCGTGGGTCCGAGAGGGCCGTGGGTCCGAGAGGGCCGTGGGTCCGAGAGGGCCGTGGGTCCGAGAGGGCCGTGGGTCCGAGAGGGCCGTGGGTCCGAGAGGGCCGTGGGTCCGAGAGGGCCGTGGGTCCGAGAGGGCCGTGGGTCCGAGAGGGCCGTGGGTCCGAGAGGGCCGTGGGTCAGAGAGGGTCCGAGAGGGACGCGGGTCAGAGGGGGACGCGGGTCAGAGGGGGACGCGGGTCAGAGGGGGACGCGGGTCAGAGGGGGACGCGGGTCAGAGGGGGACGCGGGTCAGAGGGGGACGCGGGTCAGAGGGGGACGCGGGTCAGAGGGGGACGCGGGTCAGAGGGGGACGCGGGTCAGAGGGGGACGCGGGTCAGAGGGGGACGCGGGTCAGAGGGGGACGCGGGTCAGAGGGGGACGCGGGTCAGAGGGGGACGCGGGTCAGAGGGGGACGCGGGTCAGAGGGGGACGCGGGTCAGAGGGGGACGCGGGTCAGAGGGGGACGCGGGTCAGAGGGGGACGCGGGTCAGAGGGGGACGCGGGTCAGAGGGGGACGCGGGTCAGAGGGGGACGCGGGTCAGAGGGGGACGCGGGTCAGAGGGGGACGCGGGTCAGAGGGGGACGCGGGTCAGAGGGGGACGCGGGTCAGAGGGGGACGCGGGTCAGAGGGGGACGCGGGTCAGAGGGGGACGCGGGTCAGAGGGGGACGCGGGTCAGAGGGGGACGCGGGTCAGAGGGGGACGCGGGTCAGAGGGGGACGCGGGTCAGAGGGGGACGCGGGTCAGAGGGGGACGCGGGTCAGAGGGGGACGCGGGTCAGAGGGGGACGCGGGTCAGAGGGGGACGCGGGTCAGAGGGGGACGCGGGTCAGAGGGGGACGCGGGTCAGAGGGGGACGCGGGTCAGAGGGGGACGCGGGTCAGAGGGGGACGCGGGTCAGAGGGGGACGCGGGTCAGAGGGGGACGCGGGTCAGAGGGGGACGCGGGTCAGAGGGGGACGCGGGTCAGAGGGGGACGCGGGTCAGAGGGGGACGCGGGTCAGAGGGGGACGCGGGTCAGAGGGGGACGCGGGTCAGAGGGGGACGCGGGTCAGAGGGGGACGCGGGTCAGAGGGGGACGCGGGTCAGAGGGGGACGCGGGTCAGAGGGGGACGCGGGTCAGAGGGGGACGCGGGTCAGAGGGGGACGCGGGTCAGAGGGGGACGCGGGTCAGAGGGGGACGCGGGTCAGAGGGGGACGCGGGTCAGAGGGGGACGCGGGTCAGAGGGGGACGCGGGTCAGAGGGGGACGCGGGTCAGAGGGGGACGCGGGTCAGAGGGGGACGCGGGTCAGAGGGGGACGCGGGTCAGAGGGGGACGCGGGTCAGAGGGGGACGCGGGTCAGAGGGGGACGCGGGTCAGAGGGGGACGCGGGTCAGAGAGGGACGCGGGTCAGAGAGGGACGCGGGTCAGAGAGGGACGCGGGTCAGAGAGGGACGCGGGTCAGAGAGGGACGCGGGTCAGAGAGGGACGCGGGTCAGAGAGGGACGCGGGTCAGAGAGGGACGCGGGTCAGAGAGGGACGCGGGTCAGAGAGGGACGCGGGTCAGAGAGGGACGCGGGTCAGAGAGGGACGCGGGTCAGAGAGGGACGCGGGTCAGAGAGGGACGCGGGTCAGAGAGGGACGCGGGTCAGAGGGGGCCAAGAGGATCAGAGAGGGACGCGGGGAAGAGAGGATCAGAGAGGGACGCGGGGAAGAGAGGATCAGAGAGGGACGCGGGGAAGAGAGGATCAGAGAGGGACGCGGGGAAGAGAGGATCAGAGAGGGACGCGGGGAAGAGAGGATCAGAGAGGGACGCGGGGAAGAGAGGATCAGAGAGGGACGCGGGGAAGAGAGGATCAGAGAGGGACGCGGGGAAGAGAGGATCAGAGAGGGACGCGGGGAAGAGAGGATGAGAGAGGGACGCGGGGAAGAGAGGATCAGAGAGGGACGCGGGGAAGAGAGGGTCCGAGAGGGACGCGGGGAAGAGAGGGTCCGAGAGGGACGCGGGGAAGAGAGGGTCCGAGAGGGACGTGGGGAAGAGAGGGTCTGAGAGGGACGCGGGGAAGAGAGGGTCTGAGAGGGACGTGGGGAAGAGAGGGTCTGAGAGGGACGCGGGGAAGAGAGGGTCTGAGAGGGACGCGGGGAAGAGAGGGTCTGAGAGGGACGCGGGGAAGAGAGGGACCTGGGGAAGAGAGGGACATGGGTCAGAGAGGGATGCGGGGAATAGAGGGCCAGAGACAGCCTGGGGAAGAGAGGGATGCGGGGAAGAGAGGATCAGAGAGGGACGCGGGGAAGAGAGCATCAGAGAGGGACGCGGGGAAGAGAGGATCAGAGAGGGACGCGGGGAAGAGAGCATCAGAGAGGGACGCGGGGAAGAGAGCATCAGAGAGGGACGCGGGGAAGAGAGGATCAGAGAGGGACACGGGGAAGAGAGGGTCCGAGAGGGATGCGGGGAAGAGAGGGTCTGAGAGGGACGCGGGGAAGAGAGGGTCTGAGAGGGACGCGGGGAAGAGAGGATCAGAGAGGGACGCGGGGAAGAGAGGATCAGAGAGGGACGCGGGGAAGAGAGGATCAGAGAGGGACGCGGGGAAGAGAGGGTCTGAGAGGGACGCGGGGAAGAGAGGGTCTGAGAGGGACGCGGGGAAGAGAGGGACCTGGGGAAGAGAGGGACATGGGTCAGAGAGGGATGCGGGGAATAGAGGGTCAGAGACAGCATGGGGAAGAGAGGGATGCGGGGAAGAGAGGATCAGAGAGGGACGCGGGGAAGAGAGCATCAGAGAGGGACGCGGGGAAGAGAGGATCAGAGAGGGACGCGGGGAAGAGAGCATCAGAGAGGGACGCGGGGAAGAGAGCATCAGAGAGGGACGCGGGGAAGAGAGGATCAGAGAGGGACGCGGGGAAGAGAGGATCAGAGAGGGACGCGGGGAAGAGAGGATCAGAGAGGGACGCGGGGAAGAGAGGATCAGAGAGGGACGCGGAGAAGAGAGGGTCAGAGAGGGATGCGGGGAATAGAGGGTCAGAGACAGCATGGGGAAGAGAGGGACGCGGGGAAGAGAGGGACCTGGGGAAGAGAGGGACATGGGTCAGAGAGGGATGCGGGGAATAGAGGGTCAGAGACAGCATGGGGAAGAGAGGGATGCGGGGAAGAGAGGATCAGAGAGGGACGCGGGGAAGAGAGCATCAGAGAGGGACGCGGGGAAGAGAGGATCAGAGAGGGACGCGGGGAAGAGAGCATCAGAGAGGGACGCGGGGAAGAGAGCATCAGAGAGGGACGCGGGGAAGAGAGGATCAGAGAGGGACGCGGGGAAGAGAGGATCAGAGAGGGACGCGGGGAAGAGAGGATCAGAGAGGGACGCGGGGAAGAGAGGATCAGAGAGGGACGCGGAGAAGAGAGGGTCAGAGAGGGATGCGGGGAATAGAGGGTCAGAGACAGCATGGGGAAGAGAGGGATGCGGGGAAGAGAGGATCAGAGAGGGACGCGGGGAAGAGAGCATCAGAGAGGGACGCGGGGAAGAGAGGATCAGAGAGGGACGCGGGGAAGAGAGGATCAGAGAGGGACGCGGGGAAGAGAGCATCAGAGAGGGACGCGGGGAAGAGAGGATCAGAGAGGGACGCGGGGAAGAGAGGATCAGAGAGGGACGCGGGGAAGAGAGGGTCTGAGAGGGACGCGGAGAAGAGAGGGTCTGAGAGGGACGCGGGGAAGAGAAGGTCTGAGAGGGACGCGGGGAAGAGAGGGTCTGAGAGGGACGCGGGGAAGAGAGGGTCTGAGAGGGACGCGGGGAAGAGAGGGTCTGAGAGGGACGCGGGGAAGAGAGGGTCTGAGAGGGACGCGGGGAAGAGAGGGTCTGAGAGGGACGCGGGGAAGAGAGGGTCTGAGAGGGAGGCGGGGAAGAGAGGGTCTGAGAGGGAGGCGGGGAAGAGAGGGTCTGAGAGGGAGGCGGGGAAGAGAGGGTCTGAGAGGGAGGCGGGGAAGAGAGGGTCTGAGAGGGAGGCGGGGAAGAGAGGGTCTGAGAGGGAGGCGGGGAAGAGAGGGTCTGAGAGGGACGCGGAGAAGAGAGGGTCTGAGAGGGACGCGGGGAAGAGAGGGTCAGAGAGAAACGTGGGGAAGAGAGGGACTTGGGGAAGAGAGGGTCAGAGACAGCATGGGGAAGAGAGAGATGCGGGGAAGAGAGGATCAGAGAGGGACGCGGGGAAGAGAGGATCAGAGAGGGAAGCGGGGAAGAGAGGATCAGAGGGGGACGCCGGGAAGGGAGGATCAGAGAGGGACGCGGGGTAGAGAGGGTCAGAGAGGGCCAAGAGGATCAGAGACAGCGTGGGGAAGAGAGGGTCAGAGAGGGACGGGGGTCAGAGAGGGACGGGGGTCAGAGAGGGTCAGAGAGGGACGTGGGTCAGAGAGGGACGCGGGTCAGAGAGGGACGCGGGTCAGAGAGGGACGCGGGTCAGAGAGGGACGCGGGTCAGAGAGGGACGCGGGTCAGAGAGGGACGCGGGTCAGAGAGGGACGCGGGTCAGAGAGGGATGCCGGGAAGAGAGGATAAGAGAGGGACGCGGGTCAGAGAGGGACGCGGGTCAGAGAGGGATGCCGGGAAGAGAGGATAAGAGAGGGACGCGGGTCAGAGAGGGATGCCGGGAAGAGAGGATAAGAGAGGGACGCGGGGTAGAGAGGGTCAGAGAGGGCCAAGAGGATCAGAGACAGCGTGGGGAAGAGAGGGTCAGAGAGGGCCAAGAGGATCAGAGACAGCGTGGGGAAGAGAGGGACGGGGGTCAGAGAGGGACGGGGGTCAGAGAGGGACGGGGGTCAGAGAGGGACGGGGGTCAGAGAGGGACGGGGGTCAGAGAGGGACGGGGGTCAGAGAGGGACGGGGGTCAGAGAGGGACGGGGGTCAGAGAGGGACGGGGGTCAGAGAGGGACGGGGGTCAGAGAGGGACGGGGGTCAGAGAGGGACGGGGGTCAGAGAGGGACGGGGGGTCAGAGAGGGACGGGGGTCAGAGAGGACGGGGGTCAGAGAGGGACGGGGGTCAGAGAGGGACGGGGGTCAGAGAGGGACGGGGGTCAGAGAGGGACGGGGGTCAGAGAGGGACGGGGGTCAGAGAGGGACGGGGGTCAGAGAGGGACGGGGTCAGAGAGGGACGGGGGTCAGAGAGGGACGGGGTCAGAGAGGGACGGGGGTCAGAGAGGGACGGGGGGTCAGAGAGGGACGGGGGTCAGAGAGGGACGGGGGTCAGAGAGGGACCGGGGGTCAGAGAGGGACGGGGGTCAGAGAGGGACGGGGGTCAGAGAGGGACGGGGGTCAGAGAGGGACGGGGGTCAGAGAGGGACGGGGGTCAGAGAGGGACGGGGGTCAGAGAGGGACGGGGGTCAGAGAGGGACGGGGGTCAGAGAGGGACGGGGGTCAGAGAGGGACGGGGGGTCAGAGAGGGACGGGGGTCAGAGGGGGACGGGGGTCAGAGAGGGACGGGGGTCAGAGAGGGACGGGGGTCAGAGAGGGACGGGGGTCAGAGAGGGACGGGGGTCAGAGAGGGACGGGGGTCAGAGAGGGACGGGGGTCAGAGAGGGACGGGGGTCAGAGAGGGACGGGGGTCAGAGAGGGACGGGGGTCAGAGAGGGACGGGGGTCAGAGAGGGACGGGGGTCAGAGAGGGACGGGGGTCAGAGAGGGACGGGGGTCAGAGAGGGACGGGGGGTCAGAGAGGGACGGGGGTCAGAGAGGGACGGGGGTCAGAGAGGGACGGGGGTCAGAGAGGGACGGGGGTCAGAGAGGGACGGGGGTCAGAGAGGGACGGGGGTCAGAGAGGGACGGGGGTCAGAGAGGGACGGGGGTCAGAGAGGGACGGGGGTCAGAGAGGGACGGGGGTCAGAGAGGGACGGGGGTCAGAGAGGGACGGGGGTCAGAGAGGGACGGGGGTCAGAGAGGGACGGGGGTCAGAGAGGGACGGGGGTCAGAGAGGGACGGGGGTCAGAGAGGGACGGGGGTCAGAGAGGGACGGGGGTCAGAGAGGGACGGGGGTCAGAGAGGGACGGGGGTCAGAGAGGGACGGGGGTCAGAGAGGGACGGGGGTCAGAGAGGGACGGGGGTCAGAGAGGGACGGGGGTCAGAGAGGACGGGGGTCAGAGAGGGACGGGGGTCAGAGAGGGACGGGGGTCAGAGAGGGACGGGGGTCAGAGAGGGACGGGGGTCAGAGAGGGACGGGGGTCAGAGAGGGACGGGGGTCAGAGAGGGACGGGGGTCAGAGAGGGACGGGGGTCAGAGAGGGACGGGGGTCAGAGAGGGACGGGGGTCAGAGAGGGACGGGGGTCAGAGAGGGACGGGGGTCAGAGAGGGACGGGGGTCAGAGAGGGACGGGGGTCAGAGAGGGACGGGGGTCAGAGAGGGACGGGGGTCAGAGAGGGACGGGGGTCAGAGAGGGACGGGGGTCAGAGAGGGACGGGGGTCAGAGAGGGACGGGGGTCAGAGAGGGACGGGGGTCAGAGAGGGACGGGGGTCAGAGAGGGACGGGGGTCAGAGAGGGACGGGGGTCAGAGAGGGACGGGGGTCAGAGAGGGACGGGGGTCAGAGAGGGACGGGGGTCAGAGAGGGACGGGGGTCAGAGAGGGACGGGGGTCAGAGAGGGACGGGGGTCAGAGAGGGACGGGGGTCAGAGAGGGACGGGGGTCAGAGAGGGACGGGGGTCAGAGAGGGACGGGGGTCAGAGAGGGACGGGGGTCAGAGAGGGACGGGGGTCAGAGAGGGACGGGGGTCAGAGAGGGGACGGGGTCAGAGAGGGACGGGGGTCAGAGAGGGACGGGGGTCAGAGAGGGACGGGGGTCAGAGAGGGACGGGGGTCAGAGAGGGACGGGGGTCAGAGAGGGACGGGGGTCAGAGAGGGACGCGGGGTCAGAGAGGGACGCGGTCAGAGAGGGACGCGGGTCAGAGAGGGACGCGGGTCAGAGAGGGACGCGGGTCAGAGAGGGACGCGGGTCAGAGAGGGACGCGGGGTCAGAGAGGGACGCGGGTCAGAGAGGGACGCGGGTCAGAGAGGGTCAGAGGGGGATGCCGGGAAGAGAGGATAAGAGAGGGACGCGGGGTAGAGAGGGCCAAGAGGATCAGAGACAGCGGGGAAGAGAGGGTCAGAGAGGGACGTGGGGAAGAGATGGTCACAGAGAGGGGCGCGGGGAAGAGAGGCTCACAGAGAGGGACACGGGTAAGAGAGGGTCTCAGAGAGGGACGCGGGAAGAGAGGGTCTCAGAGAGAGGCGCGGGGAAGAGAGGGTCTGAGAGGGACGCGGGGAAGAGAGGGTCTGAGAGGGACGCGGGGAAGAGAGGGTCTGAGAGGGACGCGGGGAAGAGAGGGTCTGAGAGGGACGCGGGCAAGAGAGGGTCTGAGAGGGACGCGGGGAAGAGAGGGTCTGAGAGGGACGCGGGCAAGAGAGGGTCTGAGAGGGACGCGGGGAAGAGAGGGTCTGAGAGGGACGCGGGGAAGAGAGGGTCCTGAGAGGGACGCGGGGAAGAGAGGGTCTGAGAGGGACGCGGGCAAGAGAGGGTCTGAGAGGGACGCGGGCAAGAGAGGGTCTGAGAGGGACGCGGGCAAGAGAGGGTCTGAGAGGGACGTGGGGAAGAGAGGGACGCGGGGAAGAGAGGGTCAGAGAGGGACATGGGTCAGAGAGGGATGCGGGGAATAGAGGGTCAGAGGCAGCATGGGAAGAGAGGGATGCGGGGAAGAGAGGGTCCGAGAGGGACACGGGGAAGAGAGGGTCCGAGAGGGACGTGAGGAAGAGAGGGTCCGAGAGGGATGCAGGGAAGAGGGGGGAAAGAGAGGAGCGTGGGGAAGAGAGGGACGCGGGGAAGAGAGGGTCAGAGACAGCGTGGGAAGAGAGCGTCAGAGGGACGTGTGGAAGAGAAGGGCAGAGAGGGGCGAGTTCCTCATATTAGAGGCTGCCAGCAATTCTACAGTTAAAGTTAATCTGAAAGTCATTCCATTCTGTTTAATGTTCCCAGTTTCTCCCTTGGTGCTTACAGCTGCCGCTCCTTCTGCTCCATCTCTCTCTGCAGCGATTCCATTTTGATTTCCAGTTCATGCTTGAACTTGTCACTCCTTTCGTCACTGTATTCTGATCCTTCTCTGCTTGTTGTAATCTGGTGCAAGTTAAATCAATTCTGGGTAAAACTGATGCTCACACCAGGGGTGAGGATGGAAAACATAACAAAAGGACAACAAAAGGAAACAGGATGCAAACATCAGCAAATTAAACAGTAAGGAATGTGAGCTCAGTTTAACAAACTGAACTAAGATGCCGACACCAGTTTTTGGATTTACAATTTTAATGGCTCCTTGACAAAAGAACAATCACAAACTGTTTTCCAGCATATCCGACACAGCATTATTACTGATTTAACAACGGTTGGATACTCAGATAAGACCACTGAAATAACAAGGGGTGTTATTTGGTGTAAAAACTAACCCGGAAATGACAGCATATAGATATAACTAGGGGCTGGCGCCATCCAAACATATACACAGGGAAGGAAATATCAAGCTCCTAATCCTAGAATCCTACATTGCTAGGATTTCAAAATTACAATATTGCCCATCATCCTTAACACTCAAACAGGCCTAAATATTCTCAGTACCGTGTTTTCAGTGAAACTGCTGGTGAGAATTGAAGCAGGTCATTTTACCACCAGCATCACCATCTCCACAACACATTTGGTATCCTGCTGCTTGGGTACTGATCCTTACACAAGTTCTCAGCCAGCATCCGTGCACGCCACTATGGGGTATGGTTCACAGGCACCAATGCCAGGGGGTACCTCACCAGACAGTTACTGTATGGAGCAGCTCCTCACAGAACCCAGGCTAGGAGTTGATACCGGAATCCTCCCCCACCCCCAAAAAAAACCAGGAATAGTACGGATAGCTGGGAGGGGCAGGGAGAGCAACTAGTGAGTCAGGGGAGCTTTTCTGCAATTGTAAAGTTCTTTTGTAAAAGCATGGCAGAGTTTCGGGTTCTGAACCCAAGGATGTACTGCCCCAGAAGGGATGCAACAAAGCTTAGAGGGATAAGAGGGTCGTACAGAGATTGAACAGTAGACTAATTCTCTCTGGAGTTTAAAAGTATGAGGTGGTTTTATTGAAACGTAAAAGATTCTAAGGGGTTTACAACATCGGGAAGAGCAGTGGGGGGGGGGGGGGGGGGAAGAGAAGAGAAAGAGCATCATGGACAGGACATTCAGGGAGAAAGATTTGTAAATAAACAAGGTGGGCGTGTTTAATGAATATTTGGAAGTATATTCTGTCCCTTGGTCATTCCGATTCTAACATATCCTCTACCGAATACACTCTGAAATTACATCCTTAAGTTTAGCATCTTAGAATTAAGCTATAAATTAATGGACACGAATTAAGATATAAATTCTAAATATTATTCTCTCTCCCAACACACTTCAAACATGAGATTGCAACAGTTCGTGTTTGATCCAATAAATCTTTGTCACTAATGAGGTCATCAAATAGGACAAGTAGGGAGAAGCAAATGGCAGAAAAATAAAAAATAAAAGAGAAGAAAGAAAGAGATGTTAATAGCAGTGATATTTCCAAACAGTGTAGCAGCAATGTATCTCAATTCAATGAGTAATGTTAAGGCTATTCTTAACATTACTCATGGGCGAGGAGGAGGATATACAACACTTGTAGATGAGGTGGTAACTGAGAGCTCTGTTCTGTAGTCAGGAACCTCCTCAGAGTCCCTTTTTACAGCTAGAGAAACCCGCCGATTGGGACCCACCTAACAAATACTACTAGACGTTTCATTTTTCTATACAGTCTTGAGCCCGCAACCGAGTGGGTAATCATTTGGCCAGCTTCCTTGTAAGCCAAAACTGTCTTTTGGTAAAGATAAGGTAAAGTTGCCATAGTCCCAGGTGACCATAGGCTGCTTTCCCTTTTGAGTGGGGGAGCTGACTGGTGGTGATTTAACCTGAGGATCACCACACCTCAGGCGAGGAGCAAGTTTGAAAAGGTGGGGCCTTCCCAATCGGGGAATATGAGTGAAGTCAGACGAGTCAGTTACTGCAGTTAGGAGAGATGGTATCTTGGAGGGGCATCAAATGAAGCTTTGTGGGTAGAGCTTAGGAATACAAAAGGGACACCCACATTGCTAGGTGTTGATGAGAGGCCTCCAGATAGTCAGTGGGAAATTGAAAAGCAAATGTGTGTGCAATTTACGGAGGGGTGTAAAAATAATAATAGGGTAGTAATGTTAGGTGATTTCAACCTACCCAACATTAAATCGGGATAGTCATTGTGTTAAAGACTTAGGTGGAGTTCTTAAAACGTGTACAGGAGAACTTTTTAGCTCAATATATCGCGGGTTCAACAAGGGATGGCACAGTGCTGAACCGAAAGCCGGGTGGGTGTTCGATGTTTTGGAGGGGGAGCATTTTGGTGATAGCGACCACAACATGGTACAATTTAAGCTGGTTATGAATAAAGAAATAGACAAGATGCAAAAGAAGGTTTTGCATTGGAGAGAGGGGATTTAGTAAAATATGACAGGATTTGGCCACGGTAAACTGGAAAGGGTTACTTGTGGGGAAATCTACAAAAGAACAGTTTGGGGCGGGGGGGGGGGGGGGGGGGGGGTGTATACAGGCCCAACATATTCCCTCCAGGATGATAGGAAGGACTAACAAGCCCAGAGAACCATAGATGACCAGAGACATTCAGGATAAAATGAGAAAGAAAAGAAAGAGGCTTTTAGCAAGTACAAGGGGAGCAAATCAGCGGAGGCATTAGTGGAGTACAGAAAGTGCAGGATGGAGATTAAGAAAACAATTAGGAGAGCAAAGAGGGGACATGAGAAATCTCTGGCTGGTAAAAGTAGGGAAAATCCCAAGATATTCTATAAGTGAAGAGGATAACCAGTGAAAGAGTAGGGCCCATTAGGGACCATGGGAGGAATCTGTGGGCCGAGTCAGAGAACATTGGTAGGGTGTTGAACGAATACTTCACATCTGTCTTCACCCAAGAGAATGAGGATGTAGGTATGGAATTCGGGGAGAGACGGTGAAGCGAGGGAGGAGATTGAAGGGGTTACTTTTTAATTCCTCTCTGGCCATGGAGCAAGTGCTAACGGATTGGAGAACAGCCAATATGGGTTGTAGAGACAAGCCAGGGAACTAGAGATCAGTGAGTATCATGTCGGTGGTAGGAAAACTATTGGAGAAAATTCTGAAGGCGAGAATCAGCTCCACCTGAAGAGGCAATGTTTGATCAGGAATAGTCAGCATTGCTTTTGTCAGAGGGAGGTCATGCCTAACAAATTTGATTGAATTTTTTGAGGTGGTGAGCAGGTGTTTAGGTGTAATTGATATGGATTTCAGCAAAGCCTTTGACAAGGTTCCACATGGGACTTATAAAGAAGGCAAATGCACATGGGATACAGGGTAACTTGATATGGTGGATTTAAAATTGGCTTAGTTGTAGGAGACAGAGGGTGATGGCAGACGGCTGCTTTAGTGACTGGAAGCCAGTGTCCAGTGGCGTACCACAGGGATCTGTGCTGGGCCCCCTATTGTTTGTCATTTATATAAATGACACAGATGACTATGTCAGGGGTAGGATCAGAAAGTTTGCAGATGACACAAAGATTGGCCAGTGGTTAACAGTGAGGTTGAGTGTCTTGGGTTACAGGAAGCTATAGACGGATGGTCAAATGGGAAGGGAAGTGGCAGATGAATTTCACCCGGAAAAGTGTGAGGTGATACACTTTGGAAGGAGTAGTGTAACAAAGGAGCATTCAATGAATGGCCTGACATTGGGACATTCCGAGGAACAACAGGACCTTGGAGTGTTTGTCCATAGATTTCTGAAGCAGAAGGGCAGGCTAATTGGGTGGTGAAAAAGGCATATGGGATACTTGCCTTTAATCAATCGAGGTGCAGATTACAAAAGCATGGAGGTCATGTTGGAGTTGTATAGAACTTTGGCGAGGCCACAGCTGGAGTACTGTGTGCAATTCTGGTCGCCACATTATAGGAAGGGTGTGACTGCACTGGAGGGGGTGCAGAGGCGATTCAGCAGGATGTTGCCTGGGATGGAACATTTAAGTTATGAAGAGAGGTTGGATAGGCTTGGGTTATTTTCGATGGAGCAGAGAGGAGTGACCTGATCGTGGTGTACAGGATTATGAGGGGCATGGGCAGGGTGGATAGGGGGCAGCTGTTCCCCTTAGTTGAAGTGTCAGTTACGAGGGGAACAAGTTCAAGGTGAGGGGCGGGAGGTTTAGGGGAGATTTGAGGAAAAACATTTTAACCCAGAGGGTGGTGACGGTCTGGAATGCATTGCCTGGGGTGGTGGTAGAGGCGGGCTGCCTCATATCCTTTAAAAAGTACTTGGAAGAAGGCAGCACAGTGGCGCTGTGGTTAGCACTGCTGCCTCATGGCGCTGAGGTCCAGGTTCGATCCTGCTCTGGGTCGATCCCTGCTCTGGGTCATTGTCCGTGTGGAGTTTGCACATTCTCCCCGTGACTGCGTGGGTTTCGCCCCAACAACCCAAAGATGTGCAAGCTGGGTTGATTGGCCACGCTAAATTGTCCCTTAATTGGAAAAAAATAATTGGGTACTCTAAATTTATTTTAAAAAAAGAAACAAAAAGAACTTGGATGAGCACTGGCACGTCCATACAAACATTCAACGCTATGGGCCAAGTGCCTGGCAAGTGGGAGATTAGGTATACAGGTTAAGAGCTTTTTATGTGTCAGTGCAGACTTGATGGGCCGAAGGGCCTCTTCTGCACTGTATTATTCGGTGAGTCCATCATCATGAGTGTTTGTAAATCTGATCCTAGTCACACTTCATACCCAATTCAGGAAGCAGATAGTACCAAAATTACTTTAAGTAGTTGGACTCAATAAAAACAGTGCTGGAAAAACTCAGCAGGTCTGGGCAACATCTGTGGAGAGAGAAACATAGAGTTAATGTTTTGAGTTGAAGGTGACGCTTCTTCAGAGCTCCTCTTTCTCCAGACCTGCTAAGTATTTCCAGCACTTTGTTTTTATTTTGGATTCACAGCATTTTGCTTTAATTCTGGAATTAGATTAACTGTTCATTCACATTCTGAATTCTTGCAAAGCAACTGCACTCTTCCGGAGAAGGACTCTCCACTGAGCCACACAGTCCAGGAAATTCCCAGCTTTCTTTGCAGCTGCGTTCAGCCAGGACACCACAAATGGCAAATAATCTCAGTCCCTCAGAGTTGGGGAAAAAAAAAAAAATCAGCCAAACATCCTACTCCTGATGGTTTGTGACCTTTTCTGGAATATGTGCGCGCTGGTGGAAATCTAGCTTGCCGAGCAAGGGCAAGATAGTGGTACCAGGCTCATGCTGTCGGGAGATGATGCATATAGAATAATTGGATGGGTGAAGGAGAGAAGCCAGTGTCTGTAAAACTGCTGCAGAAGGGGAGGGGATTTACTGGGAAGTTGTACCTTTGCTCCATTCGTTTCATTGCAGCTGTAACTTGGTTGGTCTTCTCCTCCAGCCGACTCATCATCTCACTTTTCTGCTTCAAACCACCTTCAGAAGCCTAGATTCCAAAGAAAAGATGGTGGGAATCACTGAGCTCTTAAAACTAAAGCAGACAGAAAAATAGAAATAATTCCTGGATGGAAGGATTGTCCTATGAGGAAAGGTTAAATAGACTGGAGATTAGAAGAATGAGAGGCGATCTCATTCAAACATACAAAATTCATACTGCGCTCGACAGGATCGGTGTGGGAAGGATGTTTCCCCTGGGTGCTGGTGTCTAGAACCAATGGACACAGTCTCAGAATAAGGCCATTCAGGACTGAGATGAGGGGGAATTTCTTTGCTCAGAGGGTGGTGACTCGGAATTCCCTGTCCTAGCAGGGCTGTCCGTCACAGAGCATGTTCAACACAGCTCAATAGACTTCCGGTTGCGGCTATGCCTGGGTCGGTCGCACGTTCGGCAGCTCCGCCAAGAACGGACTTTTGGGCCCTTTTGAGGAGCCCCAGCGGCACTTGGACAGCGATTCCGGTGTGGGAAGGCAGCAGTAAGGGTCCCCCAGCATTGTATGGAGTGGACCAGGAGTGGAGCGATTAAAAAAAGTGGTTTATGGAGCAGAGAGGAGAGCGGGTGCGGAAAAGTAAGATGCCGGCAGGTGGAGACCAGGCAGCGTGGGCGCGGGAGTAGCAGGAGTTCCTGAAAAGCTGCTTTGCGGAGCTGAAAGCAGGAATGCTGGCCCCAATGAAGGCGTCGATAGAAAAGCTGGTGGAGACCCAGAAGGCCCAAGGGGCGGCGATTTGAGAGGTGCAGCAGAAAGCCTCTGAAAACGAGGACGAGATTCCGGGCCTGGCGGTGAAAGTGCACGAGGCGCTGTACAAGTGGCAGGAATTTCGAGGACCTGAAGAATAGGTCGAGGAGGAAGAATCTCCAGATCCTGGGTCTCCCTGAAGGGTGGAGGGGTCCAAGTTGGGGCATATGTAGCCACAATGCTGAACACTTGAATGGGCGCGGGAGTCTTCGGTGTGGAGTGCGGTTAGAATAAATGAGGGTATTTAGGGATTTCTATGGGGACCTGTACAAGTCAGAGCCCCCAGAGGGGGAGAGGGGATGCGGCGGTTCTTAGATCACTGAGGTTCCCGAGGGTGGAGGAAGAGCAGGTGGCTAGCCTGGGGGCCCCGATTGGGCTGGAGGAGCTGGTTAAAGGATTGGGGAGCATGCAGGCGGGCAAGGCCCCGGGACCGGATGGATTCCCGGTTGAATTTTACAGGAAGTATGTGGATCTGTTGGGCCCGTTGCTGGTGAGAAACTTCAATGAGGCGAGGGAGGAAGGGGCTCTGCCCCCGACAATGTCTCGGGCGCTGATCCTCAAGCGGGATAAGGACCCACTGCAGTGCGGTTCGTATAGGCCGATCTCGCTCCTTAATGTAGATGCTAAGTTGCTGGCGAAGGTCCTTGCCAAGAGGATTGTGTCCCGGGAGTGATACATGAGGACCAGACGGGGTTCGTGAAGGACAGGCAGTTAAATGCGAATGTGCGGAGGCCCCTGAACGTGATTATGATGCCCTTGGTGGGAGGGGAAGGGGAGGTGGTGGCGGCTATGGACGCAGAGAAGGCCTTTGATCGGGTGGAGTGGGAGTATCTATGGGAAGTGCTTGGCAGGTTTGGGTTCGGGGAAGGGGTCATAGGGTGGGTCAGGTTGTTATACAGGACCCCGGTGGCGAGCTTGTCTACGAACCGGCAGAGATCGGAATATTTCAGATTATACCGGGGGATGAGACAGGGTGTCCCCTGTCCCCTTTGCTGTTCGCGCTGGCAATTGAGCCACTGGCCATAGCATTAAGGGAGTCTAGAACTGGAGGGGGTTGGTCCATGGAGGGGAGGAACACCGGGTGTCGTTGTATGCTGATGACCTGTTGTTATATATTGCAGATCCAGTGGAGGGGATGGCAGAGGTCATGCGGATCCTTAGGGAGTTTGGGGACTTCTCGGGCTACAAGCTCAACGTGGGGAAGAGTGAGCTCTTTGTAGTGCATGCGGGGGGCCAGGAAAGGGGGGCTTAGAGGAGTTGCCGTTGAAGAGGGCAGAGAGGAGCTTTCGATATCTGGATACCCAGGTAGCTGGGGGGGCCTTGTATAAGCTTAATTTGACACGGTTGGTGGACCAGATGGAGAAGACTTTAGGAGATGGGATGTGTTGCCACTTTCCCTGGTAGGTTGGGTGCAGTCGGTCAAGATGATGGTCCTCCCGAGGTTCTTGTTCGTGTTCCAGTGCCTGCCCATCCTAAACCCCAAGGCTTTTTTCAAGCGGGTAAGCAGGAGTATTATGGGGTATGTATGGGCGAGCAAGACCCCGAGGGTGAAGAGGGTGTTGCTGGAGCGCAGTCGGGACAGGGGTGGGCTGGCGCTTCCGAATCTGTGTGGTTACTATTGGGCAGCTATTGTGGCGATGATCCGTAAATGGGTAATGGAGAGGGGGCGGCGTGGAAGGGGCTAGAGGCGGCGCCTTGTGTGGGTACTAGCTTGGGGTCGCTGGTGACGGCACCGTTGCCACTACCGCCGACGCGGTACACCACGAGCTCGGTTGTGGCGGCGACATTGAAGATCTGGGGGCAGTGGAGGCGACAATAGGGGTGAGGTGGGGCCTCGATCTGGTCCCCGATACGGGATAACCTTAGGTTTGTGTCGGGCAGGATGGATGGGGGGTTCCTAAGTTGGCATCGGGCAGGAATTAAAAGGACGGGGGACCGGTTCATAGATGGACTTTTGCTAGCCTGGGGGCGCTGGAGGAGAAATTTGGGTTGCCGCCCGGAAACGTGTTTAGATATATGCAAGTGAGGGCGTTTGTGAGATGGCAGGTGAGGGAATTTCCGCTACTTCCAGCACAAAGGATTCAGAACAGGGTGATTTTGGGTGTATGGGTTGGAGAAGACAAGGTCTCGGCGATTTATCAGGAGCTGCAGGAAGCGGAGGAGGCCTCGGTGGAGGAGTCGAAGGGCAAGTGGAAGGAGGAGCTCGGGGAGGAGGGTCTGTGGGCTGATGCCCTGGGCAGGGTTAATTCCTCTTCCTCATGCGCCAGGCTCAGTCTAATACAGTTCAAAGTAGTACATAGGGCGCATATGCAGGGGCGAGGATAAGTATGTTTTTTGGGGTGGAGGACAGATGTGAGAGATGTTCGGGGAGCCCAGCGAATCACAGCCATGTTTTGGTCATGCCCAGCGCTGGAGTGGTTCTGGAGGGGCTTTGCGAGGCTATGTCCAAAGTTATGAACACCCAGGTCAAGCCGAGCTGGGGGATAGCACTATTGGGTATTGGACGAGCCAGAAGTGCAGGAGCCGAAAGAGGCCGGAGTTCTGGCCTTTGCATCCCTGGTAGCCCGGCAGAGGATCCTACTAATGTGGAGGGATGCAAAGCCCCCGAGCGTGGAAGCTTGGATCAATGACATGGCAGGGTTCATCATTAAGTTGGAGAGGATAAAGTTTACCTTGTGAGAGTCTGTGCAGGGGTTCTCCAGGCGGTGACTAGTCTAGACTTTCTCGCGGAACGCTAGTGGCGGTCGAAACAGCAGCAACCGGGGGGGGGGGGGGGGGGGGTTATGTTTTTGTTAAGAGGGGACGTTTCTCTCACTTTTGTATTTATTGGTTAAATGGGGTTAATGTATCCTTGTTTGATTTCCTATGTACAATTTTGTTATTCTTTTTTTTTCTGGAGTGTTTGGTTGAAAATTTGAAAACATATATATTTTTTGAAAACCACTGAGATCAATAGATTTCTACATGTTAAAACATCAAGATACAGGGACAGTGCAGGAGATGAATGTTTTTTTTTTAAATTTAAGAGTACCCAATTATTTTTTTCCAATTAATGGGCAATCCACGCATGTGCAAACTCCAGTCAGTGACCCAGGGCAGGGATCGCACCCAGGTCCTTAGCACTGTGAGACAGCAGTGCTAACCACTACGCCATCGTGCCACCCTGTGCAGGAGATGAGTGTTGAAGTTAAGGACAGGAGGGGGTTTAATTTAAAGAGTTCTGTTTTTTTCCTCTCACCACCTGTCTGTAAACAGAAAGATGTTTTGATTTTGATTTCCCTCTTTATGACCGGTGGTGTATTTCCCAAATTGCGGTCTGTGTGAGATCCAATTTCTATTAACCCCACAGCAAACCTGAGATAGGGTAAAGAAGGGGGAAGTTCATTTACACACAAACATGAAGATGGAATCACAACATGGCCCCCGGGGGCTTTTCACTCATACAATAAGAGGGGGGGGGGGGGGGGGGGCAGAGGGGAGGGAAAGAGAAAGATTCTCAGGGAAAAGACCACAGAATAAAGGATTATTGTGTCACGTGGGTTCATTGTCCAGAATCCAAGTCCAATGGTTTATTCTTTCACACAAGTCGACAGGCTGGATAATTCATTCTTTCAGGATGGCTTCCAAATGGGAAAGGCATGCAGAGGTGAATAATAATCTTTGTTATTGTCACAAGTAGGCTTACATTAACATTGCGATGAAAGAGCGACGTGTGGCACAGGGGTTAGCACTGGGACTGCGCGCTGAGGATGGGTTAGAATCCTGGCCCTGGGTCACTGTGTGTTTGCATATTCTCCCCGTGTCTGCATGGGTTTCACCCCCACAACCCAAAGATGTGCAGGGTAGGTTGTTAAGTAATGGGTTAAGAGACATTGCAATTAGTGGTCTCATTTATGTTAAGTATCCATTAATTGACACTGATATTTAAAGGGGCTTCAGGTGGTTTCTGTCAGGTGGTGTGTTGTAAGAGTTTTGTGCAGAGGCTGTGGAAGTGAAATAAATGGTGTTTGGTGAAAAGGAAAAGAACTTTAGACTCTTCATTTCACAGCAACTAAAATGTCTAACAATGGTAGCAGAGGATGGTTGCTGTGCAAATGTGAAGGTTTGAAAGATACAACTTTTCCTGATCAAACCAAGGAGTGAGTGAGGAGGAAAAAAAAAAAGGATACATGGCTGAACCCAGGATAAAGATGGCTGGATATGACTATCCACCCATATTTTCTGAAAGGGAATCGTACGACTAATGGAGAAGTGCAGTAGTTATGTGGACTAAAGTAACTGCTTTGGAAAGAGAAAACAAGGTATGGCATTGCTCTTTCCCTACCATATGGCAGTAAAATCCGAAACAAAGTGCTTTCTGAGCTCGAATTGGAAGAGTTAGACTCAGAAAAAGGTCTGGAGACTTTATTACATTATATGGATAAGATTTTTTTTTTTTTTTTTAAATAATATTTTATTGAAAATTTTTGGTCAACCAACACAGTACATTGTGCATCCTTTACACAACATTGTAACAATACAGATAATAATGACCTTTTTTTAAAATTTAAACAAAAACAACAAATAAATAAATATTAAATAACAAAAAATAAAAACTAGCCCTAATTGGCAACTGCCTTGTCTCAGGCCACCCCCCCCCCCCCCCCCCCCCCCCCAAGTCCTGGGCCGCTGCTGCTGCCTTCTTTGTTCTCCCCTATCTATCTTTCCGCAAGATATTCGCCGAACGGTTGCCACCGCCTAGTAAACCCTTGAGCCGACCCCCTTAGGACGAACTTAATCCGCTCTAACTTTATGAACCTCGCCATATCATTTATCCAGGTCTCCACCCCCGGGGGCTTGGCTTCTTTCCACATTTGCAATATTCTGCGCCGGGGCTACTAGGGACGCAAAGGCCAAAACATCGGCCTCTTTCGCCTCCTGCACTCCCGGCTCTTGTGCAACCCCAAATATAGCCAACCCCCAGCTTGGTTCGACCCGGACTCCTACTACTTCGAAAGCACCTTTGTCACCCCCATCCAAAACCCCTGTAGTGCCGGGCATGACCAAAACATATGGGTATGATTCGCTGGGCTTCTCGAGCACCTCGCACACCTATCCTCCACCTCAAAAAATTTACTGAGCCGTGTTCCAGTCATATGTGCCCTGTGTAATAGCTTAAACTGAATCAGGCTTAGCCTGGCGCACGAGGACGACGAGTTTACCCTGTTTAGGGCATCTGCCCACATCCCCTCCTCAATCTCCTCCCCTAGCTCTTCTTCCCATTTCCCTTTTAGTTCGTCCATCATAGTCTCCCCTTCGTCTCTCATTTCCCTATATATATCCGACACCTTACCATCCCCCACCATTTCTTTGAGATGACTCTGTCCTGCACCTCTTGTGTCGGGAGCTGCGGGAATTCCCTCACCTGCTGCCACGCAAAAGCCCTCAATTGCATGTACCTGAATGCATTCCCTTGGGGCAACCCATATTTCTCGGTCAGCGCTCCCAGACTCGCAAACTTCCCATCCACAAATAGATCTTTCAATTGCGTTATACCTGCTCTTTGCCACATTCCATATCCCCCATCCATTCCCCCGGGGCAAACCTATGGTTGTTTCTTATCGGGGACCCCCCCAGTGCTCCGGTCTTTCCCCTATGTCGTCTCCACTGTCCCCAAATCTTCAGTGTAGCTACCACCACCGGACTCGTGGTATAGTTCCTTGGTGAGAACGGCAATGGGGCTGTCACCATAGCCTGCAGGCTGGTCCCCCTACAGGACGCCCTCTCTAATCTCTTCCACGCCGCTCCTTCCTCCTCTCCCATCCACTTACTCACCATTGAAATATTAGCGCCCAATAATACTCACTTAGGCTCGGTAGTGCCAGCCCCCCCCTATCCCTACTACGCTGTAAGAATCCCTTCCTCACTCTCGGAGTCTTCCCGGCCCAAACAAAACCCACGATACTCTTTTCTATCCTTTTGAAAAAAGCCTTCGTGATCACCACCGGGAGACACTGAAACACAAAAAGGAATCTCGGGAGGACCACCATCTTAACTGCCTGCACCCTCCCTGCCATTGACAATGCTACCATATCCCATCTCTTGAAATCTTCCTCCATCTGTTCCACCAACCGCGTCAAATTTAGCCTGTGCAATGTGCCCCAATTCTTAGCTATCTGGATCCCCAGGTAACGAAAGTCTCTTGTTACCTTCCTCAACGGTAGGTCTTCTATTTCTCTACTCTGCTCCCCTGGATGCACCACAAACAGCTCACTCTTTCCCATGTTCAATTTATACCCTGAAAAATCCCCAAACTCCCCAAGTATCCGCATTATTTCTGGCATCCCCTCCGCTGGATCCGCCACATATAGTAGCAGATCATCCGCATATAAAGATACCCGGTGTTCTTCTCCTCCCCTAAGTATTCCCCTCCATCCCTTGGAACCTCTCAGCACTATCGCCAGGGGCTCAATCGCCAGTGCAAACAGTAATGGGGACAGAGGACATCCCTGCCTTGTCCCTCTATGGAGCCGAAAATATGCCGATCCCCGTCCATTCGTGACCACACTCGCCACTGGGGCCCTATACAACAGCTGCACCCATCTAACATACCCCTCTCCGAACCCAAATCTCCTCAACACCTCCCACAGATAATCCCACTCCACTCTATCAAATGCTTTCTCGGCATCCATCGCCACTACTATCTCCGTTTCACCCTCTGGTGGGGCCATCATCATTACCCCTAACAACCTCCGTATGTTCGTGTTCAGCTGTCTCCCCTTCACAAACCCAGTTTGGTCCTCATGAACCACCCCCGGGACACATTCCTCTATTCTCATTGCCATTACCTTGGCCAAGACCTTGGCATCTACATTGAGGAGGGAGATTGGTCTGTAGGACCCGCATTGTAGCGGATCCTTTTCCTTCTTTAAAAGAAGCGATATCGTTGCTTCTGACATAGTCGGGGGCAGTTGTCCCCATTCCTTTGCCTCGTTGAAGGTCCTCGTCAGTAGCGGGGCGAGCAAGTCCAAATATTTTCTGTAAAATTCAACTGGGAATCCGTCCGGTCCCGGGGCCTTTCCCGTCTGCATGTTCCTAATTCCTTTCACCACTTCTTCTACCGTGATCTGTGCTCCCAATCCCATCCTTTCCTGCTCTTCCACCTTGGGAATTTCCAGCCGATCCAAAAACTCCATCATTCTCTCCCTCCCATCCGGGGGTTGAGCTTCATACAATTTTTTATAAAATGTCTTAAACACTTCATTCACTCTCTCCGCTCCCCGCTCAGTCTCTCCATCTTCGTCTCTCACCCCCCCTATTTCCCTCGCTGCTCCCCTTTTCCTCAATTGGTGTGCCAGCAATCTGCTCGCCTTCTCTCCATATTCATACTGTACACCCTGCGCCTTCCTCCATTGTGCCTCTGCAGTGCCTGTGGTCAGCAAGTCAAATTCCACATGCAGCCTTTGCCTTTCCCTATACAGTCCCTCCTCCGGTGTCCCTCCTCCGGTGCTTCCGCATACTGTCTGTCCACCCTCAAAAGTTCTTGCAACAACCGCTCCCGTTCCTTACTCTCCTGCTTCCCTTTATGTGTCCTTATTGATATCAGCTCCCCCCTAACCACCGCCTTCAACGCCTCCCAGACCACTCCCACCTGAACCTCCCCATTGTCATTGAGTTCCAAGTACTTTTCAATGCATCCCCTCACCCTTAAGCACACCCCCTCATCCGCCATTAGTCCCATATCCATTCTCCAGGGTGGACGCCCTCTTGTTTCCTCCCCTATCTCCAAGTCTACCCAGTGTGGGGCATGATCCGAAATGGCTATAGCCGTATATTCCGTTCCCCTCACCCTCGGGATCAATGCCCTACCCAACACAAAAAAGTCTATGCGTGAATAGACTTTATGGACATAGGAGAAAAACGAGAACTCCTTACTCCTAGGTCTACTGAATCTCCACGGGTCCACCCCTCCCATCTGCTCCATAAAATCCTTAAGTACCTTGGCTGCTGCCGGCCTCCTACCAGTCCTGGACTTCGACCTATCCAGCCTTGGTTCCAACACCGTGTTAAAGTCTCCCCCCATTATCAGCTTTCCGGTCTCTAGGTCTGGGATGCGTCCTAGCATTCGCCTCATAAAATTGGCATCGTCCCAATTCGGGGCATACACGTTTACCAACACCACCATCTCTCCCTGTAATTTGCCACTCACCATCACGTATCTGCCCCCGTTATCCGCCACTATAGTCTTTGCCTCGAACATTACCCGCTTCCCCACTAATATAGCCACCCCCCTGTTTTTCGCATCCAGCCCCGAATGGAACACCTGCCCTACCCATCCTTTGCGCAACCCAACCTGATCTATCAGTTTCAGGTGCGTTTCCTGTAACATGACCACATCTGCTTTAAGTTTCTTAAGGTGTGCGAGTACTCGTGCCCTCTTTATCGGCCCGTTAAGCCCCCTCACGTTCCACGTGATCAGCCGAGTTGGGGGGCTTCCCACCCCCCCCCTTGCCGGTTAGCCATCATCTTTTTCCAGCTTCTCGCCCAGTTCCCACGCGGCTGTATTTCTCCCAGACGGTGCCCCCCCGCCCATCCTTTCCCGCACCCATTCCCCCCTTTCCCCAGCAGCAGCAACCCAGTAATTCCCCCCTCCCCCCCGCCCCCGCTAGACCCCCCGCTAGCGTAATTACTCCCCCCATGTTGCTCCCAGAAGTCAGCAAACTCTGGCTGACCTCGGCTTCCCCCCGTGATCACGGCTCGCCCCGTGCGGCGCCCCCTCCTTCCTGCTTCTCTATTCCCGCCATAATTATCATAGCGCGGGAACCAAGCCCGCGCCTCTCCCTCGGCCCCGCCTCCCATGGCCAACGCCCCATCTCCTCTCCCTCCCCACCTCCCCCCATCACCACCTGTGGGAGAAAGAAAAGTTACCATACCGCAGGATTAATCATACAATCCCTCTTCGCCCCCCCCCCCCCCCCCCCCCCCCCCACTCGTCCCACCACTTTGTCCAAACGTTCATTTTCGTAGTCCAATCATTCCAATTTTTCTTCTACAATAAAAGTCCACGCTTCATCCGCCGTCTCAAAGTAGTGGTGCCTCCCTTGATATGTGACCCACAGTCTTGCCGGTTGCAGCATTCCAAACTTTATCTTTTTTTTGTGAAGTACCGCTTTGGCCCGATTAAAGCTCACCCTCCTTCTCACCACCTCCGCACTCCAATCTTGATAGACGCGGATCACCGCGTTCTCCCATTTACTACACCGAGTTTTCTTCGCCCATCTAAGGACCATTTCTCTATCTTTAAAACGGAGAAATCTCACCACTATGGCTCTGGGAGCTTCTCCTGCTCTCGGTCCTCGCACCATAACTCGGTATGCTCCCTCCACCTCCAACGGACCCGTCGGGGCCTCCACTCCCATTAACGAGTGCAGCATCGTGCTCACATATGCCCCGACGTCCGCCCCCTCCACACCTTCAGGAAGGCCAAGAATCCTCAAGTTGTTCCTCCTTGCGTTATTTTCCAGTGCCTCCAACCTCTCCACAGATCGTTTCTGGTGTGCATCCTGTATCTCCGACTTCACCACCAGGCCCTGTATGTCGTTTTCATTCTCTGCTGCTTTCGCCTTCACGACCCGAAGCTCCTGCTCCTGGGTCTTTTGTTCCTCTTTCAGCCCTTCAATCGCCTGTAATATCGGGGCCAACAGCTCTTTCTTCATTTCCTTTTTTATCTCCTCCACGCAGCGTTTCAAAAACTCTTGTTGTTCAGGGCCCCATATGAAACTGCCACCTTCCGACGCCATCTTGGTTTCTGCTTGCCTTCCTTGCCGTTGTTCCAAAGGATCCGCTGCAATCCGGCCACTTTCCTCTCCTTTTTCCATCCGTGTCCAGGGGGAACACCCTTCTGGTTTACCGCACGGTGTTTTCAGCCGTTAAAATTGCCGTTGGGGCTCCTATCAAGAGCCCAAAAGTCCGTTTCACAGGGAGCTGCCGAAACGTGCGACTCAGCTGGTCATCGCCGCACCCGGAAGTCATGGATAAGATTTATAAGATGACTCTTTAAGTGCGTATGAAGCATGGTCGGATTTAGATAAGTTCCGGAAAATGGAGGATATCTCCATGGAAGACTATATAATGGAATTTGACAGACTATATAAAAGGCTGCAGAAACACAATCTGGAATTTCCACAGTCTGTGTTGGCCTTTAAATTACTTGACTGTGCTAGAGTGAGCAACATGGATAGGCTCCTGGTTTTGACAGGAGTTCAGTTTACTGATAAGGATACCTTATTCGAACAGATGACAAAAGCTTTACAAAAGTTTCTGGGGAAACATTCGATTCCGATGGCTCTGATGACCCAAATAGGTCAGCCTGCAATAAGGCAGAATATGGAAGATACACTAGTAACAGGATGGCGAAATCGTATGGCTACGAACAGGGCTCAAGACTATAGACGGAGACAAGGAAATTATGAAGACAGAAACCCAGTTAGAACCTACAATAGGAAGATTAACCCCAAAAATGCACGGGGCATGATAAATCGATGTTTTCGATGTGACTCTCAATACCATTATGCTTTCAACTGTCCAACTCGTTATGATAGTGTTTGAAGTGACACATGACACGGAAGAGTCCGAAGAGGAAAAAGATAGTGACCAGAAAGAAGGCATTGTCCTATTGACAAGCAGTTTTACACCGGTAATGAGGGTGTTGGTTGCAGAATCCTTCAACTGTGCTGTATTGGACAGTGGCTGCACATTTACTGTGTGTGGAATTGGCTGGTTAAAATGTTACCTGGATTCTTTGAATGCTGAAAATCGTAACAAGGTTAAGGAATTTGAAAGTTTCAGGTTTGGGGATGATAATACTCTGAAGTCGCTGAAAAGAGTGGTGATCCCTTGAAATATTGCCAGAGTGAATCATTTCATTAGCACGGATGTTGTATCAAGTGAGATACATTTGCTTCTGAGCAGACCATCGATGAAGAAAGCACACATGAAACTGGATATGGAACAGGATCAGGCAACAGTTTTTGGAAAGATTTTACAATTTACACAGTTGGGACACTATTGTATTCCATTACTGAAAAATAATATTTCAAGTAGAGTGGTTAAGGATGTGTTAATGGCAGTTGAAAATGGGACTTTAGCTGATAAATAGCTTGTGGTATTAAAACTGCATAGGCAATTTGCACATCCGTCTCCTCGGAGGCTGAAAAATTTATTAAAGGATGCAGGGGCAAGGGATGACGACTATACTAAACTGATAGAACAAGTTAGTGACCGCTGTGAAGTTTGTAGGAAGTACAGAAGGACACCAGCACGTCCGATAGTAACCCTACCTTTGGCCAGGGATTTTAAAGACATTGTGGCCATGGACCTTAAGATCTGGGATAAAGCAAATAATATATTTATTTTGCATTTTGTAGATTTAGCAACCAGATTTAGTCAATCAACGATTGTACGAAGTAAAGAAAAGGGAGTAATTCTGGATCAAATCGTGGAAAAATGGATAGCGACAGGAATGGGTCCACCGGCAAAATACCTTATTGGACAATGGGGGAGAATTTGCTAATGATGAGTTTAGGGATATGTGTGAAAACATGAATATCAGAGTTATGAATACGGCTGCAGAAAGCCCATTTAGTAATGGTGTCTGTGAAATAAATCATGTTGTCATCGATGACATGCTTCGGAAAATTTTGGCAGATCGACCAAATTGCAGGCTAAATTCAGCTTTAGCATGGGCAGTACATGCAAAGAATTCATTGCAGATGGCTGGGGGCTATAGTCCTTATCTTTTAAAAAAAATATATATATATTTTATTGAATTTTTTTTCCCAAACAACAATTTTTCCCCTCTTACAAAGCAAATGCAACAATCACAATACAGAAATTTTTAACAGTACAAAAGTAACAAAACCCCATTATCTTTGACCTAAACTAAACTAAACCCCCCCCCCCCTCATCCTCCCCCCCCCCCCCCCCCCTTCCCCCTGGGTTGCTGCTGCTGGTCATCTGTCTTCCCTCTAATGTTCCCCTAGGTAGTCGAGAAATGGCTGCCACCGCTTGGTGAACCCTTGAGCCGATCCTCTCAGGGCAAACTTTATCTGCTCCAGTTTTATGAACCCCGCCATATCATTTACCCAGGCCTCCAGTCCGGGGGGTTTCGCCTCCTTCCACATGAGTAGGATCCTGCGCCGGGCTACTAGGGACGCAAAGGCCACAACGTCGGCCTCTTTCGCCTCCTGCACTCCCGACTCTTCTGCAACTCCAAATAGAGCTAACCCCCAGCCTGGTTTGACCCGGGCCTTCACCATCTGCAAAATCACTCCCGTCACTCCCTTCCAATGCCGGGCACGCCCAAAACATATGTGCGTGGTTTGCCGGGCTCCCGCCACACCTCCCACATTTGTCCTCCACTCCAAAGAACCTGCTCAATCTTGCTCCCGTTATGTGTGCTCTATGTAGCACCTTAAATTGAATCAGGCTAAGCCTGGCGCATGAGGAAGAGGAATTTACCCTGCTTAGGGCATCAGCCCACATACCCTCTATCTCCTCCCCTAGTTCTTCTTCCCACTTTCCTTTTAGTTCGCCCACCGACTCCTCCCCCTCTTCCCTCATCTCTCGGTAAATCTTTGACACCTTGCCCTCTCCGACCCACACCCCTGAAAGCACCCTGTCCTGTATCCCCTGTGTCGGGAGCAACGGAAATTCCCTCACCTGTTGTCTAGTAAACGCCCTCACCTGCATATATCTCAAGAAATGTCCCCGGGGCAACTTATACTTTTCCTCCAATGCTCCCAAGCTCGCAAAAGTCCCATCTATAAATAAATCTCCCACCCTCCTAATTCCCAACTGGTATCAGCTCTGAAATCCTCCATCCATTCTTCCTGGGGCGAACCTATGGTTGTTCCTGATTGGGGACCCCACCAGGGCTCCCCGCACCCATCTCTGTCGCTTCCACTGTCCCCAGATATTCAATGTTGCCACCACCACCGGGTTCGTGGTAAACTTTTTAGGTGAGATCGGTAGCGGCGCCGTCACCAACGCCTCTAAACTCGTCCCTTTACAGGACTTTCTCTCCAGTCTTTTCCACGCCGCTCCCTCACCCTCCATCATCCATTTACATATCATTGCCACATTGGCGGCCCAATAGTAATCGCCCAAGTTCGGTAGTGCCAATCCTCCTCTGTCCCTACTACGCTGAAGGAACCCCCTCCTTACTCTCGGAACTTTCCCTGCCCACACGAAGCTCGTGATGCTCCTGTCTATTTTATTAAAAGAGGTCTTGGTGATTAGTATAGGGAGACATTGAAATACAAATAAGAACCTCGGGAGGACCATCATCTTAATTGCTTGCACCCTGCCCGCCAGCGATAGAGGCTGCATGTCCCACCTCTTAAAGTCCTCCTCCATTTGTTCTACCAGCCGTGTCAGATTAAGTCTGTGCAAGGTTCCCCAGCTCCTAGCGATCTGAATCCCCAGGTATCGGAAGTTTCTTTCCACTTTCCTTAGAGGCAAGCCTTCTATCTCTCTACTCCGGTCCCCTGGATGTATCACAAATAATTCACTCTTCCCCATGTTTAGCCTATACCCCGAGAAATCCCCGAACCCCCTCATAATTCGCATAACCTCTATCATCCCCCCCGCTGGGTCCGACACGTATAACAATAGGTCATCCGCGTATAACAAGACTCGGTGTTCTTCTCCCCTCTAATCACCCCTTTCCATTTTCTGGAGTCTCTCAACGCCATGGCCAGAGGTTCAATTGCCAACGCGAACAACAATGGAGACAGCGGGCATCCCTGTCTCGTTCCCCTATATAGTCGGAAATACTCCGATCTAGGTCGACCTGTAACTACGCTTGCTGTTGGAGCCCCATAAAGAAGTCTAACCCAGCTAATAAACCCGTTCCCAAACCCAAACCTCCTTAACACTTCCCATAAATACTCCCACTCCACCCTATCAAATGCCTTCTCTGCGTCCATTGCAGTCACTATCTCTGCCTCCCCCTCCACTGGGGGCATCATTATCACCCCTAATAGTCGTCGCACGTTAACATTCAGTTGTCTCCCTTTAACGAACCCGGTCTGGTCTTCGTGCACCACCCCCGGGACACAGTCCTCTATCCTCGATGCCAGTACCTTTGCCAACAATTTGGCGTCCACGTTCAATAACGAAATGGGTCTATAGGACCCGCACTGCAACGGATCTTTATCCCTCTTCAAAATTAACGATATCGTCGCCTCCGACATCGTCGGGGGTAGAGTCCCCCCTTCCCTGGCCTCATTGAACGTCCTCACCATCAACGGGGCCAACAAGTCCACATATTTTCTGTAATATTCCACCGGGAACCCGTCTGGTCCCGGGGCCTTCTCTGCTTCCCAGTCCCTTAATAACCTCGTCCACCCCAATCGGTGCCCCCCAGGCCTACCACCTCCTGCTCCTCCACTTTCGGGAACCTCAATTGGTCCAGGAACTGCCGCATCCCCTCCTCTCCCTCTGGGGGTTGAGACCTATACAGTTCCTCATAGAAGGTCTTGAACACCTCATTTATCTTTCCTGCCCTTTGCACCGTGTCGCCCCTTTCGTCTCTAATTCCTCCCATCTCCCTCGCTGCTGCCCTCTTTCGCAATTGATGAGCCAACAGGCGACTAGCCTTTTCCCCATATTCATACCTCCTCCCCCTGTGCCTTCCTCCACAGTACCTCCGCCTTTCTGGTGGTCAGAAGGTCAAACTCCGTCTGGAGTCGTCTCCTCTCCCTGTACAATTCCTCCTCCGGGGTCTCTGCAAATTCCCTATCCACCCTTAAAATCTCCCCCAGTAATCTTTCCCTTTCCGTGGCCTCTGTTTTCCTTTTGCGGGCCCCAATGGAGATCAGCTCTCCTCTGACCACCGCTTTTAGTGCTTCCCATACCACTCCCACAGGGACCTCGCCGTCGTCATTGACCTCCAGGTATCTCTCAATACACCCCCGCACTCTTGCACACACTCCCTCATCCGCCATCAGTCCCACATCTAATCGCCAGAGTGTTCTCTGCTCCCTTTCCTCTTCTAATTCCAGGTCCACCCAATGTGGGGCATGATCCGAAACCGCTATGGCTGAGCTTCTTCCACCCTAGAGATCAACGACCTTCCCAAAACAAAAAAATCTATCCGGGAGTACACTTTATGGACATGGGAGAAGGAAAACTCCCTAGCCCTAGGTCTAAGAAATCGCCATGGATCAACTCCCCCCATTTGGTCCATAAACCCCTTAAGTACCTTGGCCGCTGCCGGCCTTCTTCCGGTCCTTGAGCTGGATCTATCTAGCCCCGGGTCCAGCACCGTATTAAAGTCCCCTCCTAAAATCAAGTTTCCTACCTCCAGGTCCGGTATACGCCCCAGCATCCGTCTCATAAATCCCGCATCGTCCCAGTTTGGGGCATACACATTAACCAACACGACCTCCATTCCCTCCAGCCTGCCACTCACCATTACATATCTACCTCCGCTATCTGCTACGATGTTCTTTGCTTCAAATGCTGCCCGTTTCCCCACCAAAATGGCCACCCCTCTATTCTTTGCGTCCAGTCCTGAGTGGAACACCTGTCCCACCCATCCTTTCCTTAACCTAACTTGGTCCGCCACCTTTAGGTGCGTCTCTTGGAGCATAACCACGTCTGCCCTTAGTCCTTTCAAATGCGCGAGCACTCGGGCCCTTTTTAATCGGTCCGTTCAGGCCTCTCACGTTCCACGTGATCAGCCTCACTAGGGGGCTACCTGCCCCCCTCCCGTGTCGACTAGCCATTACCTTCTCTAGGCCAGTCCCATATCCCGCCTCCGCGCTCCCGCTCGCTCCCCCAGCGTCGCACACCATCCCCGCCCACCCACTCTTTAGCCATTTCCTTTTGGATTTCCGCAGCAGCAACCCAGTTGGTCCCCCCCCCCCCCCCCCCGCTAGATCTCTTTCTAGCATGATTGCCCCCCCCATATTACTTCCGTAAGTCAGCTGACTTCAACTGACCCCGGCTACTCCTGCTCACTCCTCGACCCCCCCGTGTGGGGAACTCCCATCCACCTTGCGCCTGTCTTCACGCCTTATTCTTTCTGGCGCGGGAACATCCCTTTACCTGACCCGCCTCTTATGGCGCAGCTCCCTTTCCCCTCCCCCTTCCCTTCCCCATTCTCCAACTATGTCCCGTCTTTCCCCCCTCACCGGTGCCCACATTTCCCCAATGTCTCCCCCTTTCCCAATTTACTTCTCAATTAACTTCAACCATAACATTAACAATAACATTTCCTGCAGCATCAGTCCCTCAGTTCCGATCCAATTTCTCTTCTTTGATGAAGGTCCATGCTTCCTCCGCCGTCTCGAAATAATGGTGTCTCTCCTGATACGTGACCCATAGCCTTGCCGGCTGCAGCATCCCGAACTTCACCTTCCTTTTATGCAACACCTCTTTGGCTCGGTTGAAGCTCGCCCTCCTTCTCGCCACCTCCGCACTCCAATCCTGGTATACCCGTACCACTGCATTCTCCCATCTGCTACTCCGCACCTTTTTAGCCCATCTCAGGACCTCTTCTCTATCCTTAAGGCGGTAAAATCGCACGATTATCGCCGTGGGTGGTTCTCCCGCTTTTGGTCTTCTCGCCGGAATCCGATTTGCCCACTCCACCTCCAAGGGGCCCGTAGGGGCCTCAGCACCCATCAGTGAGCTCAGCATCGTACTTGCGTACGCTCCACAGTCCACTCCTTCCACACCCTCAGGGAGACCCAGTATCCGAAGGTTCTTCCTTCGCGCTCCGTTTTCTAGGGCCTCGATCCTTTCAGTACACTTTTTATGAAGTGCCTCGTGCGTCTGTGTCTTAACTGCCAGGCCCAGGATCTCATCCTCAATATCTGTCGCCTTCTGCTCCACCACGCGGAGCTCTGTCTCCTGGGTCTTTTGTGTCTCCTTGAGCCCCTTCTCACACACCCCACACCGGGTTACGTCGTCGAAAAATTCCCCGTTGGGGCTCTTAGTTAAAAGAGCCCGAAGGTCCGTCGGAGCTGGAGCCGCCGAAACGTGCGGCTAGCTAGGCATCACCGCAACCGGAAGTGCTATAGTCCTTATCAAGTAGTGTTTGGTAGAAATCCTAAAATTCCGTCCATTTTGGATGACCAGCCTCCAGCTTGGGAGGGGACTACAATTAGCTCTGGTTTTGCTGAACATTTAAATGCATTACATAGCAGTAGAAAAGCTTTTTTGGAAGCAGAAGTCTCTGAAAGAATTCGCAGAGCTTTAAGACATAACGTACGGCCATCAGATGCCGTTTTTCAGCAAGGAGGCAAGGTATACTATAAGAGAGACAATTCTAATGAATGGAAAGGCCCAGGGAAGATCAAAGGCATAGAAGACAGAGGGTGGTGGTTGATGGGAAATGTTCAGAATGGAGTTCTGTCACAAGTGGAGTACCACAAGGATCTGTTCTGGGGCCGTTGCTGTTTGTCATTTTTATCAATGACCTAGAGGAAGGCGCAGAAGGGTGGGTGAGTAAATTTGCAGACGATACTAAAGTCGGTGGTGTTGTCGATAGTGAGGAAGGAAGTAGCAGGTTACAGAGGGATATAGATAAGCTGCAGTGCTGGGCTGAGAGGTGGCAAATGGAGTTTAATGTAGAGAAGTGTGAGGTGATTCACTTTGGAAGGAAAAACAGGAATGTGGAATATGTGGCTAATGGAAAAGTTCTTGAAAGTGTGGATGAGCAGAGGGATCTAGGTGTCCATGTACATAGATCCCTGAAAGTTGCCACCCAGTTTGATAGGGTGGTGAAGAAGGCCTATGGAGTGTTGGCCTTTATTGGTAGAGGGATTGAGTTCCGGAGTCAGGAGGTCATGTTGCAGCTGTACAGAACTCTGGTACGGCCGCATTTGGAGTATTGCGTACAGTTCTGGTCACCGCATTATAGGAAGGACGTGGAGGCTTTGGAACGGGTGCAGAGGAGATTTACCAGGATGTTGCCTGGTATGGAGGGAAAATCTTATGAGGAAAGGCTGATGGACTTGAGGTTGTTTTCGTTATAGAGAAGGTTAAGAGGAGACTTAATAGAGGCATACAAAATGATCAGAGGGTTAGATAGGGTGGACAGTGAGAGCCTTCTCCCGCGGATGGAAATGGCTAGCACGAGGGGACATAGCCTTAAACTGAGGGGTAATAGATATAGGACAGAGGTCAGGGGTAGGTTCTTTACGCAAAGAGTAGTGAGGCCGTGGAATGCCCTACCTGCTACAGTAGTGAACTCGCCAACATTAAGGGCATTTAAAAGTTTATTGGATAAACATATGGATGATAATGGTATAGTGTAGGTTAGATGGCTTTTGTTTCGGTGCAACATCGTGGGCCGAAGGGCCTGTACTGCGCTGTATTGTTCTATGTTCTATGTTCTATGGCAAAACAATCATTTTGCAACACGGTAATCAAACTGTTAGGGTCCATTCATGAAGGGTAATGGGTATAGATTACAAATTTTCAAATTTAGACAGAGCAGACAGACATGACGAGGAACCAGAGTCATCTGGTACGCATGTGTTACAGAACTAGGAGGACCAATTAACTGATATAGACAGGGTTTCTGTGGAGGAACACAACACTTCTGGTGAATTAAAACAGGCCATTTTTCCGAAAGGGCAACTGCCAAAAGTTGGTACAAAAGTGACATACTTGCCTGAAGGGTCTAGTCAATGGAAGGATGCAACTGTTATTAGTAGAGCAGGGAAGACCACTGGAAAGTATAAACATTGGTTGAATGTACAGCATTCAGGGGAAGGAGTCAAGACAATGGATTGGGGAAACGAAGTTCAAAAATGGAGGGCACAGAAACGCAGTGCCAGTTCAGATAGTACATCGGATAGTGAACAGGTCCGCAGGAAAAGGTCGAGAACTATTGAAAGGACATCCCACAGCAGAAGGGAAGGATCAAACAGTAGCAGTACAGAACGAGATACCAGGAGGGAGATGATAGAGGTTTATAAGATGATCAGGGGACTAGATAGAGTAGAAAGTCAGAGACTTTTTCCCCGGGTGGAACAAACCATTACAAGGGGACATAAATTTAAGGTGAATGGTGGAAGATATAGGGGGATGTCAGAGGTAGGATTGGATTGGATTTGTTTATTGTCACGTGTACCGAGGTACAGTGAAAAGTATTTTTCTGCGAGCAGCTCAACAGATCATTAAGTACACGAGAAGAAAAGGGAATAAAAGAAAATACATAATAGGGCAACACAACATATACAATGTAACTACATAAGCACTGGCATCGGATGAAGCATACAGCGTGTAGTGTTAATGAGGTCAGTCCATAAGAGGGTCATTTAGGAGTCTGGTGACAGTGGGGAAGAAGCTGTTTTTGAGTCTGTTTGTGCGTGTTCTCAGACTTCTGTATTTCCTGCCCGATGGAAGAAGTTGGAAGAGTGTGTAAGCTGGGTGGGAGGGATCTTTGATTATGCTGCCCGCTTGCCCAGGCAGCGGGAGGTGTAGAGGGAGTCAATGGATGGGAGGCAGGTTCGTGTGATGGACTGGGCGGTGTTCTCTGCAAGACGTGCCAGATCATCGACATGGATACCACTATTACACGCGAGAACACCACACACCAGGTACCCGGTACATACTCGTGCGACTCGGCCAATGTTGTCTACCTCATACGCTGCAGGAAAGGATGTCCCGAAGCGTGGTACATTGGCGAGACCATGCAGACGCTGCGACAACGAATGAACGGACATCGCGCAACAATCACCAGGCAGGAATGTTCCTACGCTGAGAGACTCTGCCGTCGCACCTCTCTCACACTCCTCAACCACCTCGTCCGCCAGCTCTACAGCAGACGACGCAATCTGGAAACCAAGATAGAGGCCATATTCTCAACTTGCGCTCAGGACGCAGCAGACCAGCTGCGGAACACCGCCAAACAGATGAGACAACAATACTATGCCACCTATATGCACACCAAGAACAGAAAGCTTGAGAAACTTGGCATCACCACCAGCAGCAACCAAGCCACCCCCGGTGTCACAGTAGAAAACAATACAGGGAAATCTATTGTCAACTTGTCAGACAACTTCAACCAGACGAAATCGAAGTCCTCAGCAGAGGGCTCAATTTCTGCACCACCACCAAAATGGACCCCATCAGTCTCGCGGCAGACACGGAGGAATTCATCAGGCGAATGAGGCTCCGGGAATTCTTCCACAGACCCCAAGAGGCCAACAGCGAACCCAAGCAGGCTACCAATGAACCGGAACAGCAGACCGAGAGATCTGCGGTGCGGCAACCGAAGAGGAAAGAGTCGAATTGGACCCCTGCGGAAGGCCGCTGCCTTAGACTCGACATGTATGCTCAAGCCGTCAGGAGTCGCGTCAATGCCAGATTCATCAGTCGCATTCACAAGACAGCCCCGAACGTCACCCAAGCACAACGCAATGCCATCCGCGCTCTCAAGACCAACCGCAGCATCGTCATCAAACCAGCAGACAAAGGGGGGGCCACTGTCGTACTGAACAGAACGGACTACTGCAAAGAAGTATACCGACAACTGAACAACCAAGAACACTACAGACAGTTACCCGCAGATCCGACCAAGGAACACATCCGCCAACTTAACAGACTGATCAAGACCTTGGATCCAGATCTTCAGAGCACCCTACGTGCTCCCATCCCACGTACTCCCCGCATTGGAGATCTCTACTGCCTCCCGAAAATACATAAGGCCAACACACCAGGCCGCCCTATCGTTTCAGGCAATGGGACCCTGTGTGAGAACCTCTCTGGCTACATCGAGGGCATCTTGAAACCCATCGTACAAGGTACACCCAGCTTCTGTCATGACACAACGGACTTCCTACAGAAACTCAGCACCCATGGACAAGTTGAACCAGGAACATTCCTCGTCACAATGGACGTCTCGGCACTCTACACCAGCATCCCCCAAGACGATGGCATTGCTGCAACAGCCTCAGTACTCAACACCGACAACTGCCAATCTCCAGACGCAATTCTGCAACTCATCCGCTTCATTCTGGATCACAACGTCTTCACCTTAGACAACAGGTTCTTCATCTAGATACACAGAACAGCCATGGGGACCACATTCGCACCCCAATACGTCAACATCTTCATGCACAAGTTTGAACAGGACCTACTCACCGCACAGGACCTTCAACCGACGTTATACACCAGATACATCGATGACATTTTTTTCCTTTGGACCCACGGCGAAGAATCACTGAAACGACTACACGATGACATTAATAAGTTCCATCCAACCATCAGACTCACCATGGACTACTCTCCAAAATCAGTTGCATTCTTGGACACACTCGTCTCCATCAAGGACGGTCACCTCAGCACTTCGCTTTACCGCAAGCCCACGGATAACCTCACGATGCTCCACTTCTCCAGCTTCCACCCTAAACACATTAAAGAAGCCATCCCCTATGGACAAGCGCTCCGTATACACAGGATCTGCTCAGACGAGGAGGAGCTTAACAGACATCTACAGACGTTGAAAGATGCCCTCGTACGAACGGGATATGGCACTCGACTCATCGATCGACAGTTCCAACGCGCCACAGCGAAAAACCGGACCGACCTCCTCAGAAGACAAACATGGGACACAACCGACAGAATACCCTTCGTCGTCCAGTACTTCCCCGGAGCGGAGAAACTACGTCATCTTCTTCACAGCCTTCAACACGTCATTGATGACGATGAACATCTTGCCAAGGTCATTCCCACACCCCCACTACTTGCCTTCAAACAACCGCGCAACCTCAAACGAACCATTGTTTGCAGCAAACTATCCAGTCTTCAGAACAGTGACCACGACACCACACAACCCTGTCATGGCAATCTCTGCAAGACGTGCCAGATCATCGACATGGATACCACTATTACACGTGAGAACACCACCCACCAGGTACGCGGTACATACTCGTGCGACTCGGCCAACGTTGTCTACCTCATACGCTGCAGGAAAGGATGTCCCGAAGCGTGGTACATTGGCGAGACCATGCAGACGCTGCGACAACGAATGAACGGACATCGCGCAACAATCACCAGGCAGGAATGTTCCCTTCCAGTCGGGGAACACTTCAGCAGTCAAGGGCATTCAGCCTCTGATCTCCGGGTAAGCGTTCTCCAAGGCGGCCTTCAGGACCCGCAACAACGCAGAATCGCCGAGCAGAAACTTATAGCCAAGTTCCGCACATGAGTGCGGCCTCAACCGGGACCTGGGATTCATGTCGCATTACATTCATCCCCCACCATCTGGCCTGCGAAATCCTACCAACTGTCCTGGCTTGATACAATTCACACCTCTTTAACCTGGGGTTACCCCATCTCTGGATCTGTAAGGATTTAATCACCTGCTAATGGTCACATTCCTAGCATTGTTTGGCATCTTTGAATTTGTCTATATATGTGTTTCTGGAACAGACCTCTTCATTCACCTGAGGAAGGAGCAGCGCTCCGAAAGCTAGTGACATCGAAACAAACCTGTTGGACTTTAACCTGGTGTTGTAAGACTTCGTACTGTAAAAGTTGGTAAGGGTTAATGTGGACATGCCGAATTTCCTTAGTTTCCTGAGGAAGTAAAGGCACTGTTGTGCTTTCTTGGTGGTAGCGTCGATGTGGGTGGACCAGGACAGATTTTTGGAGATGTGCACCCCTAGGAATTTGAAACTGCTAACCATCCCCACCTCAGCCCCGTTGATGCTGACAGGGGCGTGTACAGTACTTTGCTTCCTGAAATCAATTACTAGCTCTTTAGTTTTGCTGGCATTGAGGGAGAGATTGTTGTCGCTACACCACTCCACTAGATTCTCTATCTCCCTCCTGTATTCGGACTCGTCGTTATTCGAGATCCGGTCCACTATGGTCGTATCGTCAGCAAACTTGTAGATGGAGTTGGAACCAAGTTTTGCCACGCAGTCTTGTGTGTACAGGAAGTAGAGTAGGGGGCTAAGTACGCAGCCTTGCGGGGCGCCGGTGTTGAGGACTATTGTGGAGGAGGTGTTGTTGTTCGTTCTTACTGATTGTGGTCTGTTGGTCAGAAAATCGAGGATCCAGTTGCAGAGTGGGGAGCCAAGATCTAGTTCTTTACCCAGAGAGTAGTGGGGCCATGGAATGCACTGCCTGTGGAAGTAGTTGAGTCGGAAACATTAGGGACATTCAAGCAGCTATTGGATAGGTACATGGATTACGGTAGAATGATATGGACAAGGATAAGAGTGGTCCGAGGATGAATGTGCTAAATTGGGGGAAGGCTAATTATAACAATATTAGGCGGGAACTGAAGAACATAGATTGGGGGCGGATGTTTGAGGGCAAATCAACATCTGACATGTGGGAGGCTTTCAAGTGTCAGTTGAAAGGAATACAGGACAGGCATGTTCCTGTGAGGAAGAAAGATAAATACGGCAATTTTCGGGAACCTTGGATGACGAGTGATATTGTAGGCCTCGTCAAAAAGAAAAAGGAGGCATTTGTCAGGGCTAAAAGGCTGGGAACAGACGAAGCCTGTGTGGCATATAAGGAAAGTAGGAAGGAACTTAAGCAAGGAGTCAGGAGGGCTAGAAGGGGTCATGAAAAGTCATTGGCAAATAGGGTTAAGGAAAATCCCAAGGCTTTTTACACGTACATAAAAAGCAAGAGGGTAGCCAGGGAAAGGGTTGGCCCACTGAAGGATAGGCAAGGGAATCTATGTGTGGAGCCAGAGGAAATGGGCGAGGTACTAAATGAATACTTTGCATCAGTATTCACCAAAGAGAAGGAATTGGTAGATGTTGAGTCTGGAGAAGGGGGTGTAGATAGCCTGGGTCACATTGTGATCCAAAAAGACGAGGTGTTGGGTGTCTTAAAAAATATTAAGGTAGATAAGTCCCCAGGGCCTGATGGGATCTACCCCAGAATACTGAAGGAGGCTGGAGAGGAAATTGCTGAGGCCTTGACAGAAATCTTTGGATCCTCGCTGTCTTCAGGGGATGTCCCGGAGGACTGGAGAATAGCCAATGTTGTTCCTCTGTTTAAGAAGGGTAGCAAGGATAATCCCGGGAACTACAGGCCGGTGAGCCTTACTTCAGTGGTAGGGAAATTACTGGAGAGAATTCTTCGAGACAGGATCTACTCCCATTTGGAAGCAAATGGACGTATTAGTGAGAGGCAGCACGGTTTTGTGAAGGGGAGGTCGTGTCTCACTAACTTGATAAGAGTTTTTCGAGGAGGTCACTAAGATGATTGATGCAGGTAGGGCAGTAGATGTTGTCTTTATGGACTTCAGTAAGGCCTTTGACAAGGTCCCTCATGGTAGACTAGTACAAAAGGTGAAGTCACACGGGATCAGGGGTGAACTGGCAAGGTGGATACAGAACTGGCTAGGCCATAGAAGGCAGAGGGTAGCAATGGAGGGATGCTTTTCTAATTGGAGGGCTGTGACCAGTGGTGTTCCACAGGGATCAGTGCTGGGACCTTTGCTCTTTGTAGTATATATAAATGATTTGGAGGAAAATGTAACTGGTCTGATTAGTAAGTTTGCAGACGACACAAAGGTTGGTGGAATTGCGGATAGCGATGAGGACTGTCTGAGGATACAGCAGGATTTAGATTGTCTGGAGACTTGGGCGGAGAGATGGCAGATGGAGTTTAATCCGGACAAATGTGAGGTAATGCATTTTGGAAGGGCTAATGCAGGTAGGGAATATACAGTGAATGGTAGAACCCTCAAGAGTATTGAAAGTCAAAGAGATCTAGGAGTACAGGTCCACAGGTCATTGAAAGGGGCAACACAGGTGGAGAAGGTAGTCAAGAAGGCATACGGCATGCTTGCCTTCATTGGCCGGGGCATTGAGTATAAGAATTGGCAAGTCATGTTGCAGCTGTATAGAACCTTAGTTAGGCCACACTTGGAGTATAGTGTTCAATTCTGGTCGCCACACTACCAGAAGGATGTGGAGGCTTTAGAGAGGGTGCAGAAGAGATTTACCAAAATGTTGCCTGGTATGGAGGGCATAAGCTATGAAGAGCGAATGAATAAACTCGGTTTGTTCTCACTGGAACGAAGGAGGTTGAGGGGCGACCTGATAGAGGTATACAAAATTATGAGGGGCATAGACAGAGTGGATAGTCAGAGGCTTTTCCCCAGGGTAGAGGGGTCAATTACTAGGGGGCATAGGTTTAAGGTGAGAGGGGCAAGGTTTAGAGTAGATGTACGAGGCAAGTTTTTTACGCAGAGGGTAGTGGGTGCCTGGAACTCACTACCGGAGGAGGTAGTGGAAGCAGGGACGATAGGGACATTTAAGGGGCATCTTGACAAATATATGAATAGGATGGGAATAGAAGGATACGGACCCAGGAAGTGTAGAAGATTGTAGTTTAGTCGGGCAGTATGGTCGGCACGGGCTTGGAGGGCCGAAGGGCCTGTTCCTGTGCTGTACATTTCTTTGTTCTTTGTTGATATAGTGTAGATTAATTTGTTCTTAGGGCAGCACGGTAGCATTGTGTATAGCACAATTGCTTCACAGCTCCAGGGTCCCAGGTTCGATTCCGGCTTGGGTCACTGTCTGTGCGGAGTCTGCACATCCTCCCAGTGTGTGCGTGGGTTTCCTCCGGGTGCTCCGGTTTCCTCCCACAGTCCAAAGATGTGCAGGTTAGGTGGATTGGCCATGATAAATTGCCCTTAGTGTCCAAAATTGCCCTTAGTGTTGGATGGAGGTGTTGACCTTGGGTAGGGTGCTCTTTCCAAGAGCCGGTGAAGACTCAATGGCCCGAATGGCCTCCTTCTGCACTGTAAATCCTATGATAATCTATGATTAATCTAGGACAAAGGTTCGGCACAACATCGTGGGCCGAAGGGCCTGTTCTGTGCTGTATTTTTCTATGTTCTAGGAGTAAGACTACGAATACTAATAGGAGTAGAAGCCCACATGCACGTGAGGTTTTGGTAGCTTCAAATAAATTAGATGAAAAAGTTATTAAAGAAGCTAAACAGCAAGAATTGCATAGTTAGAGTGAATTTGGGGTATACACGGAAGTACCGGATAGGGGACAAAGAGCTCTATCCCACAGATGGATTTGCACGGAAAAGGTTCATCCGGATGGAACTTATAAGGCAAAGGCCAGGCTTGTGCCAAGGGGATTTGAAGAAAACTTAGAAGATCAGGATTTAAGGGTAGATTCACCTACAGCAGGAAAGGTTATTTTAAAGATTTTCTTCGCTCTAATAGCCACAAAGGCATGGGAATACAAATCTATAGATATAAAAGCTGTCATTTTGCAGGGGCATCAGCTCCAGAGAGACATTTTTCTCTGTCCTAAAGAAGGAGCTAACACAGAAGGGGTACTCTGGAAGTTGAACAAATGTGTATGTGGATTAAATGATGCATCTAGAGTCTGGTATTTTTTGTTATGGTCAGTTTTGTTAAAGTTAGGTTGTTGCTTGTTGAAAGCAGATCCTGCAATGTTTTGCTGGCACTATAAAGGAAATCTTTCTGGCATTTCTATGATGCATGTCGATGATTTTTTGTGGGGTGGGACTCGTGATTTTGAAGCTATTGTAATCTCTGTTTGAGGAAAGAATTCAGGGTTGGAAGTCAGGCTTCCGATGCATTTAAATATACTGGACTGGAAATTGGACAGACTAAATTAGGGGCAACTTTACGTCAGCAATCTTATTTGGAAAGCATCACCCCAATAGTAATTAGTCGTGGCCGAGTTTCACAAAAAGACGCAATGGTTTCAAAGATAGAAAAAGAGCAACCGCGAAGTTTAATTGGGCAACTGAACTGTTAGGTAGACAGACTAGACCGGACGTGAGTTTTGATGTCTTAGAGTTGAGTACAAAAATTAATGATTCCAAAGTGGAAGACATAATAAGAGCAAATAAAGCGTTGGCCAAACTAAAGAGTGTGTTTTGAAGTTCCCGGTTTTAGGTGACCTTAAGCACTTGAAACTCATAGTTCATAGTGATGCATCCTATGCAAATTTATGTGATGGGGTTTCAAGCGCAGGAGGTTTTATAAGTTTCCTTTTGGGGAACAATGGTAAATGTTGCCCCCACTTGTGTGGGAAACAAAGAAAATAAGGAGAGTGGCAAAAAGCACTTTGGCTGCTGAGACGTTAAGCCTTGTAGAGGCGGTGGATATGGCTTTTTATATAAGTATGATATTGACAGAAATTTTGGGATTAGGGGATTTGGGTTATATACCTATTGACTGTCACATTGACAATAAATCCCTGTGGGAAAATGTGCACTCTGCAAAAAGTGTCAACGAAGAGGTTACGGATAGACATCGCAAGTTTAAAGCAGATGTTGGACAGAGGGGAAATATCAAAAATTAAATGAGTCGACAGGAGCTATCAACTGTCAGACTGTTTTACGAAAAGAGGGGCGAGTTCACAGAAACTTTTGGATATTGTTAATGAAGGGCGCTTGTTTCTGTGACTGGTTTTTTTTCTTTCTCGTCCAAACAAAAAAAAAAAAAGAAAAGGGAGGGACATCATGTGTGTTTTTGAGTTTCTTGAAATTTTGTTTTCACCCAATTATTTTTTTTCTCCAAGGAAGGGGAGACTGTTAAGTAATGGGTTAAGAGACATTGCAATTAGTTGTCTCATTTATGTTAAGTATCCATTAATTGACACTGATATGTAAAGGGACTTCAGGTGGCCTCTGTCAGGTGGTGTGTTGTTAAGAGTTTTGTGCAGAGGCTGTGGAAGTGAAATAAATGGTGTTTGGTGAAAAGGAAAAGAACTTTAGACTCATTTCACAGCAACTAAAACGTCTAACATAGGTGGGTTGGCCACGCTAAATTGCCCCTTAATTGGAAAAAAATTATTGGTACTCAAAATTAAAAAAAACACTGCAATGAAGTTACTGTGAAAATCCCCTCGTCGCCACATTCTGGCGTCTGTACACTGAGGGAGAATTCGGAATGTCCAATTCACCGATCAGGCACATCTTTCGGGACTTGTTGGAGGAAACCTGAGCACCTAGAGGAAACCTACGCAGGCATGGGGAGAACATGCAGACTCCGTACAGACAGTAACCCAAGCCGGGAATCGAATCTGGGACCCTGGCGCTGTTAAGCAACTATGCTATTCACTGAGCTACCCTGCCACCCTTTAATTTGAATTAGTCTTGCAGACGATAATACAGAAGCCCCAATAGAAGCAGTGTAGATGGGAGCCAGGTATTCACCTGGCTCTTGTTCTGAGTTTCTGCTTCATAGATGGGCAATTGGTAGTACAGCAAGACAATATTAAGTAGCTCTCCCAGGTGGTTTGGGGGAAGGGGGGGGGGGGGGGGGGGGGGGGGAGATGACTCCCACCTGTTCACTTTGGTTATAATAAATTCCTTTAATAGGACTTTAAACTAAAGATTGGGGGGGGAAGGGAAAGTCAGGGAACCAAGAGGTGAAGTAATCAGTGGGAAGCGTAGCTGCTTAGGAATACAAAAAAGCACAAAAAGACAGAACTCAGGAGAGGTTACAATAGTCCCCATCCCACAAAATATGACAGTGTATGGAAAGGCTCAGTAAACCAAGGTCCACCACACTAAGAAAACAAAAAGGGACGGTCAATAGAGAATTAAAGGTGCTATATTTAAATGCGCGCAATGTACGGAACAAGGTAGATGAGCTTGTGGCCCAGATTGTGACTGGCAGGTATGATGTGGTAGGCATCACAGGGACATGGTTGCAGGGGGTTCATGACTGGCATTTAAACATCCAGGGATTCACAACCTATCGAAAAGACAGAGAGGTGGGCAGAGGGGGAGGGGTTGCCTTGTTAATTAGGAATGAAATTAAATCAATAGCACTAAACGACATGGGGTCGGATGATGTGGAGTCTGTGTGGGTAGAGTTGAGGAACCACAAAGGCAAAAAAACCATAATGGGAGTTATGTACAGGCCTCCTAACAGTGGTCAGGACCAGGGGCACAAGATGCACCACAAAATAGAAAGTGCATGTCAGAAAGGCAAGGTTACAGTGATCATGGGGGACTTTAATATGCAGGTGGACTGGGTAAATAATACTGCCAGTGGACCCAAGGAAAGGGAATTCATTGAATGTTTACAGGAGGGCTTTTTGGAACAGCTTGTGATGGAGCCCACGAGGGAACAGGCCATTCTGGACTTAGTGTTATGTAATGAGCCAGACTTGATTAAAGATCTTAAAGTAAGGGAGCACTTAGGAGGCAGTGATCATAATATGGTTGAATTCAATCTCCAATTTGAAAGAAAGAAGGTAGAATCAGATGTAAAGGTGTTACAGTTAAATAAAGGTAACTACAGGGGCATGAGGGAGGAACTGATGAAAATCGACTGGGAGCAGACCCTAGTGGGAAAGACAGTAGAACAGCAACGTCAGGAGTTTCTGGGTGTAATTGAGGACACAGTACAGAGGTTCATCCCAAAGAAAAGAAAGGTTATCAGAGGGGGGATTAGGCAGCCATGGCTGACAAAGGAAGTTAGGGAATGCATCAAAGCAAAAGAGAAAGCCTATAATGTGGCAAAGAGTAGTGGGAAGTCAGAAGATTGGGAAGGCTACAAAAACAAACAGAGGATAACAAAGAGAGAGATAAGGAAAGAGAGGATCAAATTTGAAGGTAGGCTAGCCAGTAACATTAGGAATGATAGTAAAAGTTTCTTTAAATACATTAAAAACAAACGGGAGGCAAAAGTTGACATTGGGCCGCTGGTAATTTTGTGATGGGAGACATGGAAATAGCCGAGGAACTGAATAAGTACTTTGCGTCAGTCTTCACAGTAGAAGACATGAGTAATATCCCAACAATTCCGGAGAGTCAGGGAACAGAGTTGAATATGGTAGCCATCACAAAGGAGAAAGTGCTAGCGAAACTAAGAGGTCTAAAAATTGACAAATCTCCGGGCCCAGATGGGCTACATCCTAGAGTTCTAAAGGAGATAGCTGAAGAAATAGTGGAGGCGTTGGTGATAATGTTTCAACAGTCACTGGAGTCAGAGAAAGTACCAGAGGATTGGAAAATCGCTGTTGTAACCCCACTGTTCAAGAAGGGAACAAGGAAAAAGATGGAAAATTATAGGCCAATTAGCCTGACCTCGGTTGTTGGCAAGATTCTAGAATCCATTGTTAAGGATGAGATTTCTAAATTCTTGGAAGTGCAGGGTTGGATTAGGACAGGTCAGCATGGATTTAGTAAGGGGAGGTCGTGCCTGACTAACCTGTTGGAGTTCTTTGAAGAGATCACAAATAGGTTAGACCAAGGAGAGCCAATGGATGTTATCTATCTTGACTTCCAAAAGGCCTTTGATAAGGTGCCTCACGGGAGACTGCTAAGTAAGGGCCCACGGTATTCGAGGCAAGGTACTAACATGGATTGACGATTGGCTGTCAGGCAGAAGGCAGAGAGTTGGGATAAAAGGTTCTTTTTCGGAATGGCAACGGGTGACGAGTGGTGTCCCGCAGGGTTCAGTGTTGGGGCCACAGCTGTTCTCTTTATATATTAACGATCTAGATGACGGGACTGAGGGCATTCTGGCTAAGTTTGCCGATGATACAATGATAGGTGGAGGGGCAGGTAGTATGGAGGAGGTGGGGAGGCTGCAGAAAGATTTAGACAGTTTAGGAGAGTGGTCCAAGAAATGGCTGATGAAATTCAACGTGGGCAAGTGCGAGGTCTTGCACTTTGGAAAAAAGAATAGAGGCGTGGACTATTTTCTAAACGGTCACAAAATTCATAATGCTGAAGTGCAAAGGGACTTGGGAGTCCTAGTCCAGGATTCTCTAAAGGTAAACTTGCAGGTTGAGTCCGTAATTAAGAAAGCAAATGCAATGTTGTCATTCATCTCAAGAGGCTTGGAATATAAAAGCAGGGATGTATTTCTGAAGCTTTATAAAGCATTAATTAGGCCCCATTTAGAATACTGTGAGCAATTTTGGACCCCACACCTCAGGAAGGACATACTGGAACTGGAGCGGGTCCAGCGGAGATTCACACGGATGATCCCAGGAATGGTAGGCCTAACATACGATGAACGTCTGAGGATCCTGGGATTATATTCATTGGAGTTTAGGAGGTTGAGGGGAGATCTAATAGAAACTTACAAGATAATGAATGGCTTAGATAGGGTGGATGTAGGGAAGTTGTTTCCATTAGCAGGGGAGACTAGGACCCGGGGGCACAGCCTTAGAATAAAAGGGAGTCACTTTAGAACAGAGATGAGGAGAAATTTCTTCAGCCAGAGAGTGGTGGGTATGTGGAATTCATTGCCACAGAGGGCGGTGGAGGCCGGGACGTTGAGTGTCTTTAAGACAGAAGTTGATAAATTCTTGATTTCTTGAGGAATTAAGGGCTATGGAGAGAGAGCAGGTAAATGGAGTTGAAATCAGCCATGATTGAATGGTGGAGTGGACTCGATGGGCCGAATGGCCATACGTCCACTCCTATGTCTTATGGTCTTTATTTGAAGTTTTGACATTGTTAATGTTATGCTTCAACCATTAAGAATTTGAGAGGAGGTCGAGGGTTTATTCTCCTAGCAGGCTGGTAGTCGCCGTTCTCCAGGTCTGGCTTAGGAAATATAGTGGGCAGCACAGTAGCATAGTGGTTAGCACTATGGTTTCGCAACACCAGGGTCCCAGGTTGGATTCCCGGCTCGGGTCAGTTTCTGTATGGAGTCTGCACGTTCTCCCCGTGACTGCGTGGGTTTCCTCCAGGTGTTCAGGTTTCCTCCCACAAGTCCCGAAGATGTGCTATTAGGTAATTTGGACATTCTGAATTCTCCCTCCGTATACCTGAACAGGCACCGGAAAGTGGCGACGAGTGGCTTTTCACAGTAACTTCATTGCAGTGTTAATGTAAGCCTACTTGTGACAATAAAAATCTATAATTCTCTTTCGGATTGGTTTCTGCACCCCACAGGGTCATTAGTATCTCTTCAGAAATAACAGGGTGTCAGCTTCTCTGATGCTGTTGAAAGTCACCACCAGACATAGCATCGGTCATTTTCAAGTGTTTTCCCGTTTTTAAACATTTGAGCCAGAATATATATATATATATTTTATAAAAATATAGTGTGAGGTCTCAGCTGCATTATAAAGTAGAAGATCAACCATGAACTCATTGAATGATGGAACAGGCTCAAAGAGCTGAATGGTCTACTTCTGCTCCTATTTCTTATGTTCTTAATTCAAAGAAAGCAACACAGAATTTTAAAAAGTAATACAAATCTCACTCCACTCTCACCCGGACCACCAATATTTTTTTTATTTGTTCATGGACGTGGGCGTCGCAGTTTGTGCCAGCATTTATTGCCCATCCCTAATTGCCTTGAGGGGGCAGTTAATAGCCAACCACATTGCTGTGGGTCTGGATTCATATGTGGGCCAGACCAGGTAAGGATGTCAGATTTCCTTCCCAAAAGGATTTAGTGAACCAGCGATTTCATGGTCATTATTAGATTTTTAGTTCCAGATATTTATGGAATTCAAATTTCACCATCTGCAGTGGCAGGATTTGAAGCTGGAACCCCAGAGCATTAGTCTGGGTCTCTGGTTTACGAGTTCCGTGACAATACCACTATGCCACCGCCTCCCCCATTATGTATATCCGGTATGGAGGAATGCTCACGTGTAAAAGGCAGCACAGATAATGGTTCAAAAACTAATATAAGGAAGGAAGTAGAGAAACAGTCAGAAATTGTGCTTTAGCCAGCAGAGGTAAAGGGAAAATTAAAGATGTAAAGTAATTGAGAGAGAGGGAGAGAAATAAGCAACAAAGCATGAGAGCAGGTCGACAGGTTAGGGTGTGTGGTCAATGTTGTTCTTTATGCGGAATACAAGTAGAGAAAATTAAAAAATGCATTTATATTGTAGTTTTCATGACCACTCGACACCCAAAAGCATTTTATAGACAATGAATTAGCTCATGGAATAAAAGGGACAGTAGCAATTGGGCGACTAGGGGCTTTTCACAGTAACTTTATTGCAGTGCTGATGTAAGCCTACTTGTGACAATAAAGATTACTATTATAATAAATATGAAATTGTCTGTAAGTGACGGGTAACAGATTAAAAAATAAATAAATTTAGAGCACCCAATTAATTTTCTCCAATTAAGGGGCAATTTTAGCGTGGCCAATCCACCTGCCCTGCACATCTTTGGGTTGTGGGGGTGAGACCCTTGCAGACACGGGGAGTGTGTGCAAATTACACACGGACAGTGACCCGGGGCCGGGATCGAACCTGTGTCCTCGGCACTGTGAGGTAGCACTGCTAACCACTGCGCCACCGTGCTGTCCAGAAACAGATATTAATGGTGAAAGATTATTTCAGACTAGAGTAAAGTTTATAGTGGAGCCCCCAGGGGTCAGTGATGCGACCCTTGCTCATGCACATTAAAGGACCTAGAGCATAGTGTACAGGGCACTAATTCAGAAGTTAGAATCATAGAATCATAGAAGTTTACAGCATGGAAACAGGCCCTTCGGCCCAACCAGTCCATGCCGCCCAGTTTTTTTACCATTAAGCTAGTCCCAGTTGCCCGCACTTGGCCCATAACCCTTTATACCCATCTTACCCATGTAACCATCTAAATGCTTTTTGAAAGACACAATTGTACCCGCTTCTACTACTACCTCTGGCAGCCCATTCCAGACACTCACTACCCTCTGAGTGAAGAAATTGCCCCTCTGGGCCCTTCTGAATCTCTCCCCTCTCACCTTAAACCTATGCCCTCTAGTTTTAGACTCCCCTACCTTTGGGAAAAGATGTTGACTATCTACCTTACCTATGCCCCTCATTATTTTATAGACCTCTATAAGATCACCCCTAAGCCTCCTACGCTCCAGGGAAAAAAGTCCCAGTCTATCCAGCCTCTCCTTATAACTCAAACCATCAAGTCCCGGCAACATCCTAGTAAATCTTTTCTGCACTCTTTCTAGTTTAATAATATCCTTTCTATAATAGGGTGACCAGAACTGCACACAGTATTCCAAGTGTGGCCGTACCAATGTCTTGTACAACTTCAACAAGACGTCCCAACTCCTATATTCAATGTTCTGACCAATGAAACCAAGCATGCCGAATGCCTTCTTCACCACCCTGTCCACCTGCGACTCCACCTTCAAGGAGCTATGAACCTGTACTCCTAGATCTCTTTGTTCTATAACTCTCCCCAACGCCATACCATTAACTGAGTAGGTCCTGGCCTGATTCGATCTGCCAAAATGCATCACCTCACATTTATCTAAATTAAACTCCATCTGCCATTCGTCGGCCCACTGGCCTAATTGATCAAGATCCCGTTGCAATCCTAGATAACCTTCTTCACTATCCACTGTGCCACCAATCTTGGTGTCATCTGCAAACTTACTAACCATGCCTCCTAAATTCTCATCCAAATCATTAATATAAATCACAAATAACAGTGGACCCAGCACCGATCCCTGAGGCACACCACTGGTCACAGGCCTCCAGTTTGAAAAACAACCCTCTACAACCACCCTCTGCCTTCTGTCGTCCAGCCAATTTTGAATCCAATTGGCAACCTCACCCTGGATCCCGTGAGCTTTAACCTTCTGCAACAACCTACCATGCGGTACCTTGTCAAAGGCTTTGCTAAAGTCCATGTAGACAACGTCTACTGCACTACCCTCATCTACCTTCTTGGTCACTCCCTCAAAAAACTCAATCAAATTTGTGAGACATGATTTTCCACGCACAAAGCCATGCTGACTGCCCCGAATCAGTCCTTGCCTCTCTAAATGCTTGTAGATCCTGTCTCTCAGAATACCTTCTAGCAACTTACCTACTACAGACGTTAGGCTCACCGGTCTGTAGTTCCCAGGCTTTTCCCTGCTGCCCTTCTTAAACAAGGGCACAACATTCGCCACTCTCCAATCTTCAGGCACCTCACCTGTGGCTGCCGATGATTCAAATAGCTCGGTTAGGGGACCCGCAATTTCCTCCCTAGCCTCCCACAACATCCTGGGATACATTTCATCAGGTCCCGGGGATTTATCTACCTTGATGCGCTTTAAGACTTCCAGCACCTCCTCCTCTGTAATATGCACACTTCTCAAGACATCACTATTTATTTCCCTTAGTTTCCTAACATCCATGCCTTTCTCCACCGTGAATACCGATGAGAAATATTCATTCAGGATCTCACCCAACTCTTGTGGCTCTGCACATAGATGCCCTTGTTGATCCTTAAGAGGCCCTACTCTGTCCCTAGTTACTCTTTTCCCCTTTATGTATCTGTAGAATCTCTTTGGATTCTCCCTTGCATTATTTGCCAAAGCAATTTCATGTCCCCTTTTTGCCCTCCTGATTTCCCTCTTAACTCTATTTCGACAATCTCTATACTCTTCAAGGGATCTACTTGATCCCAGTTGCTTATGTACGTCATATGCCTCCTTCTTCTTTTTGACCAGAGTCTCAATATCTCGAGTCATCCAGGGTTCCCTACTTCTACCAGCCTTGCTGCGGATGATAAATAACATAGTACGATCTTACAACACCAGGTTAAAGTCCAACAGGTTTGTTTCGATGTCACTAGCTTTCGGAGCGCTGCTCCTTCCTCAGGTGAATGCAGAGGTCTGTATCCAGATCCACAGCCATGTGGCTGACTCTTAAACACCCTCTGTTACATCAAAACTGCTAAAAATGATCACCGGAAACGACAGCAACAAACTCAGGCCTGTTGACCCTTCAAAGCCCTTGTTACTCATATCAAAGATCTTGTAACAAAATTGGGAGAGCTGTCCCACAGACTATACAACAGCCTGACGTATTCATACTCAGAATCATACCTCCCAGACACCACAATCACCATCCCTGGTCAAATCCAGTCCCACGGGACTGCCCCACCAGAGATGGCTGCACAGTGGTCAGTCAGGAGGGAGTTGCCCTGGGAATCCTCAGGGAAACTGACACTCCAGGCTGCACACGGTCTCATGGCATCAGTTGAAACATGGGCAAGGAAACCTCCTGCTGATTACCATCTACTGCCCTGCTCAGCTGATGATTCAATACTCCTCCATCTTGAATACCACATGGAAGAAACACAGAGAGGCAAGGCCACAGAATGCTCTCAGGGTGGGTGACTTCAATCGGCATTACCAAGAATGGCTCAGTAGTACCACCACCAAGCTGGCCAGGTCCTAAAGGACACAGCTGCTAGACTGGGACTGTAGCAGGTGGTATGGGAACCATGAAGACAGCAGATCCAACTTGATCTCATCCTAGCCAATCCACCCGTCGCAGATGCATTTGCCCATGACAGTATCGGTAGGAGTGACCACCATACAGTTCTTGTGGAGACCAGTCTTCACATTGAGGAAACTCTCCATCATGTTGTGTGGCACTACCACCATGCTAAATGGGATAGATTTTGAACAAAGCTGGCATTCACGAGACGCTGTAAACCCTCAACATCAGCAGAATTGTACTCAGCCACAATCTATGACCTCATGGCCAGCATATCCCCCACTCTACTATTACCACAAAGTCAGGGGATCAATCCTGGTGCATTGAAGAACGCAGGAGAACATGCCAGGAGAAGCACCAGGCATACCTAAAAATGAAGTGTCAACTTGGTGAAGCTACCTGCATGTCAAAGAGCGACGGTAACATAGAACATAGAACAGTACAGCACAGTAGAGGCCCTTTGGCCCACGATGTTGTGCCGACCATTTATCCTATTTTAAGATCAACCTAACCTGCGCACCCCTTCAATTTACTGCTGTCCATGCGATAACAAACATGGTCAAGGTGATCCCGCAACCAATGGATCAGATCTAAGCTCTGCAGTCCTGCCACATCCAGCAATAAATGATGCTGAACAGTTAAACAACCCTCTGGAGGAAGCTCCACAAATATCCCCATCCTCAATGATGGAGGAGCCCAGCACATCAGTGCAAAAGACAAGGCTGAAGCATTCACAATACCCTTCAGCCAGAAGTGCTGAGTGGATGATTCATCTCGGTCTCCTCCGTAGTTCCCCAACATCACATATCAGCCTGCAACCAATTTGATTCACTCCATGAGATACCAAGAAATGGCTGAAGGCTCTGGATTGTTCATAGGCTATGAGCCCTGACAACACTCTGGCAATACTTGGAAAGAACTAGCTGCCCTCCTAGCCAAATTGTTCCAGTAAAGCTGCAACACTGGCATCTATGCAGTAATGTGGAAAATTGCCCAGATTTGCCCTACCCACAAAAAGCAGGACAATTCTAACTTAGCCAATTACCACCCTATTAGTCTACTCTTTCATCAGTAAAGTGATGGAAAGGGCCATCAACTGTGCTATCAAGCGGCACTTACTCAGCAATATTGTACTTATTCACAAAGAGGAGGAATTGGTAGATGTTGAGTCTGGAGAAGGGTGTGTAGATAGCCTGGGTCACATTGAGATCCAAAAAGACGAGGTGTTGGGCGTCTTGAAAAATATTAAGGTAGATAAGTCCCCAGGGCCTGATGGGATCTACCCCAGAATACTGAAGGAGGCTGGAGAGGAAATTGCTGAGGCCTTGACAGAAATCTTTGGATCCTCACTGTCTTCAGGTGATGTCCCGGAGGACTGGAGAATAGCCAATGTTGTTCCTCTGTTTAAGAAGGGTAGCTAAGATAATCCAGGGAACTACAGGCCGGTGAGCCTTTCTTCAGTGGTAGGGAAATTACTGGAGAGAATTCTTCGAGACAGGATCTACTCCCATTTGGAAGCAAATTGACGTATTAGTGAGAGGCAGCATGGTTTTGTGAAGGGGAGGTCGTGTCTCACTAACTTGATAAGAGTTTTTCGAGGAGGTCACAAAGATGATTGATGCAGGTAGGGCAGTGGATGTTGTCTATATGGACTTCAGTAAGGCCTTTGACAAGGTCCCTCATGGTAGACTAGTACAAAAGGTGAAGTCACACGGGATCAGGGGTGAGCTGGCAAGGTGGATACAGAACTGGCTAGGTCATAGAAGGCAGAGAGTAGCAATGGAAGGGTGCTTTTCTGATTGGAGGACTGTGACCAGTGGTGTTCCGCAGGCATCAGTGCTGGGACCTTTGCTGTTTGTAGTATATATAAATGATTTGGAGGAAAATGTAACTGGTCTGATTAGTAAGTTTGCAGACGACACGAAGGTTAGTGGAATTGCGGATAGCGAGGAGGACTGTCAGAGGATACAACAGGAATTAGATTGTTTGGAGACTCGGCCGGAGAGATGGCAGATGGAGTTTAATCCGGACAAATGTGAGGTAATGCATTTTGGAAGGTCTAATGCAGGTAGGGAATATACAGTGAATGGTAGAACCCTCAAGAGTATTGAAAGTCAGAGAGATCTAGGTGTACAGGTCCACAGGTCACTGAAAGGGGCAACACAGGTGGAGAAGGTAGTCAAGAAGGCATACGGCATGCTTGCCTTCATTGGCCGGGGCATTGAGTATAAGAATTGGCAAGTCATGTTGCAGCTGTATAGAACCTTAGTTAGGCCACACTTGGAGTATAGTGTTCAATTCTGGTCGCCACACTACCAGAAGGATGTGGAGGCTTTAGAGAGGGTGCAGAAGAGATTTACCAGATTGTTGCCTGGTATGGAGGGCATTAGCTATGAGGAGCGGTTGAATAAACTCGGTTTGTTCTCACTGGAACGAAGGAGGTTGAGGGGCGACCTGATAGAGGTCTACAAAATTATGAGGGGCATAGACAGAGTGGATAGTCAGAGGCTTTTCCCCAGTGTAGAGGGGTCAATTACTAGGGGGCATAGGTTTAAGGTGAGAGGGGCAAGGTTTAGAGTAGATGTACGAGGCAAGTTTTTTTACACAGAGGGTAGTGGGTGCCTGGAACCCGCTACTGGAGGAGGTGGTGGAAGCAGGGACGATAGTGACATTTAAGGGGCATCTTGACAAATACATGAATAGGATGGGAATAGAGGGATACGGACCCAGGAAGTGTAGAAGATTGTAGTTTAGTCGGGCAGCATGGTCGGCACGGGCTTGGAGGGCCGAAGGGCCTGTTCCTGTGCTGTACATTTCTTTGTTCTTTGTAATAACCTGCTCACTGATGATCAGTTTGTGTTCCGCCAGGGTCTCTCAGCTTCTGACCTCATTACAGCCTTGGTTCAAACATGGACAAAGAGCTGAACTCAAAATATGAAGTGTGTGTGTCTGCCCTTGACATCAAGGTCACATTTGACAGAGTGTGGCATCAAGGAGCCTTAGCAAAACCCGAGCCAATGGGAATCAGGGGAAAAACGCTCCACTGGTTGGAGTCATACCTGGCACAACGGAAGATGGTTGTGGTTGTTGGAGGTCAGTCATCTCAGTCCCAGGACATTACTGCAGGAGTTCCTCAGGGGAATGTCCTAGTTGCAACCATCTTCAGCTGCTTCATCAATTAACTTCATCATAACGTCAGAAGTGGGGATGTTCGCAGATGACTGCACAATGTTCAGCACCATTCACGATTCCTCAGACACTGAAACAGTCCATGTCCAAATGCAGCAAGAGCAAGACAACATTCAGGTTTGGGCTGATAAGTGGGAAGTAACATTCATGCCATACAAGTGCCAACGAATGACCATCTCCAACAAGAGAGAATACAACCAGCTCTCCGTGACATGCAATGACATAACCATTGCTAAATCCCCCCACTACCAACATCCTGAGATACAAAGACATGCCTAAATTTGCCGACAACACAAAGATAGGCGTATCGATTCGATATTGATAGAAATGGAAGGGCAGCACGGTAGCACAGTGGTTAGCACTGCTGCCTCACGACACCGAGGCCCCGGGTTCGTTCCCGGCCCTGGGTCACTGTCCGTGAGAAGTTTGCACATTCTCCCCGTGTCTGCATGGGTCTCACCCCTACAACCTAAAAGAAGTGTAGTTTTCTCTGTCTTTAGCTTTGACAAAGGGTCATCTGGACTCAACATGTTAGCTTTTCTCTCCCTACAGATGCTGCCAGACCTGCTGAGATTTTCCAGCATTTTCTTTTTGGTTTCAGATTCCAGCATCCGCAGTAATTTGCTTTTATAGGGTAGGTGGATACGCTACCCTACAAGGGGCCACGCTAAATTGCCCCTTAATTGGAAAAATATTGGGTACTTTAAATTAAAAAAAAAAAAAAGAATTTCAATGTAGGCAAACAGGTATTTGTGCTTAAATTATATAACAGAATTCTTTATAAATGGTGAAAAGCTAGAAACAGTGGAGGTCTAAAAAGACTTGGATTCCAGGTTGAACATTTTCATAGATCATTAAAATGTCTTGAACAGGTTAAAAATGTTTTTTTAATGTTAATGGAATGCTGCCCTTTATAGATGGAGGACTATAATACAGGCAGGGTGTGTGAGTTATGCTACAGCTAATTCAAAACCACAGTTAGACTGCGTCTGGAGTTCTGTGAGCAGTTCAGAGCACCACACCTGAGAATGGATATACTGGCCTTGGCGGAAGAGCAATGTAGATTACCAGAATAATATCTAGACTCCAAGGATCATATTACAAAGCGAGATAAAGAAACAAGGGGATATTAAGAGGTGATTTGATTGAAGCATGCAACATAGAAAAAACAAGGTAGATAAAGAGAAACTATTCCTGCTAGTGGGGGAAGAGGAGTCTAGGGCCAGGGGGCAGAGCCTCAAAATTAAGAGCGACTTTTCAGGAACAAAATTAGGAAATACCCTTCATGAAAAGGTGGAACACAACACTGCGATTTAAAGCTAGATCAACTGTTAATTTTAAATCTGAAAGGACTTAGTGAACCAGATGTTTTTTTACAACAGTCGGTGATAAGGGCAGCACGGTAGCATTGTGGATAGCACAATTGCTTCACAGCTCCAGGGTCCCAGGTTCGATTCCCGGCTTGGGTCACTGTCTGTGCGGAGTCTGCACATCCTCCCCATGTGTGCGCGGGTTTCCTCCGGGTGCTCCGGTTTCCTCCCACAGTCCAAAGATGTGCGGGTTAGGTGGATTGGCCATGATAAATTGCCTTTAGTGCCCAAAATTGCCCTTGGTGGGGTTACTGGGTTATGGGTGGAGGTGTTGACCTTGGGTAGGGTGCTCTTTCCAAGAGCCGGTGCAGACTCGATGGGCCGAATGGCCTCCTTCTGCACTGTAAATTCTATGATCTATGATAGCTTTGTGGCCACCATTACAGAGACTAGCTTTATATTCCAGATTTATCAATGGAATTTAAATACCACCAGGTGCCGTGGTGGGATTTGAACCCATGTCCCCAGAGCCTGGACCTCCTGTTCCCTAGTCCAGTCACTGGTTACACCTCTACACCGCCATGTTCTCCATGTCAATCTACGGAAAGGCTCCCAAGGGAGATGATGGAAAGAGGTGGCGTTGAGTTATTCAAATGAAATCAGATAGGTTTCTTTCAGAAAATAACACTTCAGCATGTGAATAATATGAGAAATGACATGGGGAGTGTAATGTGCTGGGGGGCGGGGAGAACCGTGGGCCTCTGGTTCCCAAGGCTCTCCATCAATGAGGTATTTTCCTCACCTCATTTCAGGGTCTGTGGTAGACTAATCGATAGAGATTAATTTATGTGATTAATCAACTACTCAACCATTGTTTTATCATGTGACTACCTGCATGAAGGAGGATAATCTAGATGGGACAATGACAATCCCTGTTATGAATTAGGAGATTGAAGTTGCCAGCTCTCATTAATGTGAGGTTATCCATTTTGGTAGGAATAACAGCAAAAGGAATTATTTAAATGATAACATTTTAAAACATGCTGCTGTGCAGAGAGACCTGGGTGTGCTAGTGCATGAGTCGCAAAAAGATGGTTTACAGGTGCAACAGGTGATTAAGGCGGCAAATGGAATTTTGTCCTTCATTGCTACAGGGATGGAGTTTAAAACTAGGGAAGTTATGCTGCAATTGTATCAGGTGTTAGTGAGGTCACACCTGGAGTATTGTGTTCAGTTTTGGTCTCCTTACCTGAGAAAGGACGTACTGGCGCTGGAGGGTGTGCAGAGGAAATTCACTAGGTTAATCCCAGAGCTGAAGGGGTTGGATTACGAGGAGAGGTTGAGTAGACTGGGATTGTACTCGTTGGAATTTAGAAGGATGAGGGGGGATCTTACAGAAACGTATAAAATTATGAAGGGAATAGATAGGATAGATGCGGGCAGGTTGTTTCCACTGGCGGGTGAAAGCAGAACTAGGGGGCACAGCCTCAAAATAAGGGGAAGTAGATTTAGGACTGAGTTTAGGAGGAACTTCTTCACCCAAAGGGTTGTGAATCTATGGAATTCCCTGCCCAGTGAAGCAGTTGAGGCTCCTTCATAGATAGAGATAGATGGTTTTTTGAAGAATAAAGGGATTAAAGGTTATGGTGTTCGGGCCAGAAAGTGGAGCTGAGTCCACAAAAGATCAGCCACGATCTCATTGAATGGCGGAGCAGGCTTGAGGGGCCTACTCCTCCTCCGAGTTCTTATGTTACCACCTGTTCTCTAACCCTGCTTAATCTGAAGACGACACTGCGTGAAAAGACACAGATCAACCAGAATTTTGTTTTTGAAATTCACTCCAATCCTGATAGGTTGTCTCACCAAATAGTCAATAGACACCCCGGTAATTAAAGTGTAGCATTTTTAAATTCTCAAGCTGACATTTGAAAACCAGCAGCTTCTGGCACAAAGCAACTTACCTTGAGCTTCTGAAATATTTCCACATTAATGGCCTTCACCTCCTCGAGTTGATGCCGAAGGCTAATTAGTGCATCCTGCTTTTCATGGATGTCCTTCTCCAGCAGCTTCATGGCCAGCTCCATCTCCTGCTTCATGTTAATCTGCACCAACAGATCACTCTCTACATCCTGCCAAACAAGAAATAAATGTGCAGCAACGTTATCATTTGCCCAACAAAAATGCTGGAAATGCCAGCAACTGGGAGAGAGAAACAAAATCAATATGTCAGGTCAATAATTCTTCAAAGGAATGGGAAAGTTGGAGGGGGAACCAGGATTCGGTCAGGGGGATGTGGGCGGGGGGAACCGGGATACGGGCCGGGGGGGGCGGGGGGAACTGGGATATGGGCCGGGGGAACCGGGATACGGGCCGGGGGGAGGAACCGGGATACGGGCCGGGGGGGGGGGGGGGGAGGGGGGAGAAGAGTCGGGATACGGGCCGGGGGGGGGGGGGGGGAGAACCGGGATACGGGCCGGGGGGTGGGGGGGAGAACCGGGATACGGGCCGGGGGCGGACACCAGGTTCGCGCAGGCGGAATGGGGGAGGGTAGAAAACACCCCACAATCAGGTGAAAGACAGGAGAAATTAAATGACAAAAGAGTTGGCCCTGTAGGTCAAAGGGGTTGGTCATGGAACAAATAAAGGAGAGATGTGAACAGTTTAACATCTGCTGCTGGTACGAGAGTTTATAATTGAGGATAAAAGCCTGGAAACCTTTCTACTGATTAGAGAGATTTGTAAAAGGTAGATCATGCCTGGTGGACCTGACTGAATTTTTCAAAGAGGTAGCTAAAAAGGTAGGGGAATATCGATGGACTTCCAGAAGGTATTTGATAAAAGTCCTTCCTAAGAGACTTACCGAAAGCTGAAGCTCATTGGATTATTGTTTTAGGGAATTGGCTGAGTGGCTGCAATCGCCGATTAGGTGCAACAAGCTGGTGCTCTAATTGGTCGGAAAGAACTAGTGGTGTCCGCAAGTATTTCTGTTGGGGCCTCAACTATTCACTGCATTCATCAATGAGTTAAACGATGGGATAGAAAGACATACATCTAAATTGACCCACACAAAAGATTGACAGCATTGTAAACAATGTCAATGGAAGCACAAATTTACAAATAGGTATATAGAGTGGATGAGCACATCTTTGGCAAATGGATTTCAATGTAGGTAAATGTGAAGTCTCCATGTTTAAACTTAAAAGATGTTTAAACAGCTGCCTCATGACGCCGAGGACCCAGGTTCGATGCCGACCCCGGGTCACTGTCTGGAATTTGCACATTCTCCCTGTGTCTGTGTGGGCCTCACCCACACAACACAAAAAGACCATCACTGCCCCTTAATTGGAAAAAAAAAATTGGGTTCTCTTAAATTTATTTTAATAAAGGATCCAGAGATGGGGTAACCCCAGGTTAAAGAGGTGTGAATTGTCTCAAGCCAGGACAGTTGGTAGGATTTCGCAGGCCAGATGGTGGAGGATCTGTAAAGATTTAATCACCTGCTAATGCTCGCATTCCTAGCATTGTTTGGCATCTTTGAATTTGTCTATATATGTGTTTCTGGAACAGACCTCTTCATTCACCTGAGGAAGGAGCAGTGCTCCGAAAGCTAGTGACATCGAAACAAACCTGTTGGACTTTAACCTGGTGTTGTAAGACTTCGTACAGGGATTAAAGAGTTGGAACATTGGCTTTTATTTCCTCGCTTTTAAAATATTGAGGAATTGTCTGGTCAAGGGGTTTAGAATGTTAGAAGGATCTGATTAGGGGGTGATTGGGGAGAATGAAATGAAAACCACTTATTGTCACAAGTAGGCTTCAAATGAAGTTACTGTGAAAAGCCCTTAGTCGCCACATTCCGGCGCCTGTTTGGGGAGGCTGGTACGGGAATTGAACCGTGCTGCTGGCCTGCCTTGGTCTGCTGTCAAAGCCAGCGATTTAGCCCAGTGTGCTAAACCCTCTTCCCTCTGGTGGCGAAAGGCCAGGATAAAGAGAATGAATCTTTGAATTAAAGCTAGACTGGCCGTAAACACTTCCACATCAACGGGCAATGGAAAACTAGAGTTCTCCTCCTAAAAGAAGTGTGAATGCAGCGCTTTATTTCCATTCATGACTCTGCCCAAAGTGCATTTCTTCCTCCTTCCACCATCGGTCAATAGTGTCCCAACACTCAAACCTCATCCTAAATGCACCAAGCTTGAAACATTCCTTCCCACATTACAAAACTTAGAGATTGGGATTTCATTAAGCATTTTAACTATCGCCCAACTCTTCCCCTGACACCTGTCCAGATCTCCAGCAGGTCACCAATGTTGATCCCATTCATCCTTCCGACTTGTTTACTCAACATGGAATCAAGATATCGCTGCAATATGACAGAAGTAGAATCAGACTTTATCTTTCTGACATTTCTCTCCCCAGTTTACATTTCTTAGTCATAATTTAGAGAAGAAACTAGATAGGGACCATATATAAAGATGGCCCAGAATGACTACCTGTGGATTAAAACTGCTGCACCAGTGACCCGGGTTCGATTCCAGCTTTGGGCGACTGTGGAGTTTGCCGGTGTCTGCGTGGGTTTCCTCCAGGTGCTCGGGATTCCTCCCACAGTCCAAATAAGTGCAGGAAAAATGGTGTTATGGGGTTGCGGGGATAGTGCCGGGTAGTGGGCCGAGGTCGGGTGCTCTTTCAGAGGGTCAGTGCAGATCTGATGGGCCGAATGGCCTCATTCTGCACTATGTGGATTCTATCCTCAGAAATTCATTCCAAGAGACGGCCAAGTAAAAAATATACACAAAGGGCTGGAAGGGAGCCAGCAACCATCCAGTTGTAGCAATTCTATTCAATCCACAATTGACAATTTGGGGCAGCACGGTAGCATTGTGGATAGCACAATTGCTTTACAGCTCCAGGGTCCCAAGTTCGATTCCGGCTTGGGTCATTGTCTGTGCGGGGTCTGCACATCCTCCCCATGTGTGCGTGGGTTTCCTCCGGGTGCTCCGGTTTCCTCCCACAGGCCAAAGATGTGCAGGTTAGATGGATTGGCGGTGATAAATTGCCCTTAGTGTCCAGAATTGCCCTTCGTGTTGGGTGGAGTTACTGGGTTATGGGGATAGGGTGGAGGTGTTGACCTTGGGTAGGGTGCTCTTTCCAAGAGCCGGTGCAGACTCGATGGGCCGAATGGCCTCCTTCTGCACTGTAAATTCTATGATAAAAAACTACAGAAACCCGTGAGCTGAAAGGCAAGCATCTGAAGAACACAAACCTGACGTATGCGCGACTCCTCTCGAAGTTGTCTCTGAGCCTCAGTGAACATGTCATCCAGCCCCTGCCGACTGCCTTTGTAGGTATCAAGTTCCGCAGACACATCCAGTTTCACCAGCTAAACAGATAACACTGAGATAGATGTGCAATAACAGCTACAAGACAACAACTGGGAAAGCTTTCACCTCCACCTAGGGGGGGGCGGGGGCCCGCGCGAGGGGGGGGGCGGGGGGCCCGCGCGAGGGGGGGGGCGGGGGCCCGCGCGAGAGAGGGGGGTGCGGGGGCCCGCGCCCGCGCGAGAGAGGGGGGCGGCGAGAGAGAGGGGGGGCGGCGAGAGAGAGGGGGGGGCGGCGAGAGAGAGGGGGGCGGCGAGAGAGAGGGGGGGCGGCGAGAGAGAGGGGGGGCGGCGAGAGAGAGGGGGGCGGCGAGAGAGAGGGGGGGGCGGCGAGAGAGAGGGGGGGCGGCGAGAGAGAGGGGGGGCGGCGAGAGAGGGGGGGGCGGCGAGAGAGGGGGGGGGCGGCGAGAGAGAGGGGGGGCGGCGAGAGAGGGGGGGGCGGCGAGAGAGGGGGGGGGCGGCGAGAGAGGGGGGGGCGGCGAGAGAGGGGGGGGCGGCGAGAGAGGGGGGGGGGCGGCGAGAGAGGGGGGGCGGCGAGAGAGGGGGGGGGCGGCGAGAGAGGGGGGGGGGCGGCGAGAGAGGGGGGGGCGGCGAGAGAGGGGGGGGGGCGGCGAGAGAGGGGGGGGGGGCGGCGAGAGAGGGGGGGGGCGGCGAGAGAGGGGGGGGGCGGCGAGAGAGGGGGGGGGCGGCGAGAGAGGGGGGGGGGCGGCGAGAGAGGGGGGGGGGCGGCGAGAGAGGGGGGGGGCGGCGAGAGAGGGGGGGGCGGCGAGAGAGGGGGGGGCGGCGAGAGAGGGGGGGGGCGGCGAGAGAGGGGGGGGGCGGCGAGAGAGAGGGGGGGCGGCGAGAGAGAGGGGGGGCGGCGAGAGAGAGGGGGGGGCGGCGAGAGAGAGGGGGGGCGGCGAGAGAGAGGGGGGGCGGCGAGAGAGAGGGGGGGCGGCGAGAGAGAGGGGGGGCGGCGAGAGAGAGGGGGGGGCGGCGAGAGAGAGGGGGGGCGGCGAGAGAGAGGGGGGGCGGCGAGAGAGAGGGGGGGCGGCGAGAGAGAGGGGGGGGCGGCGAGAGAGAGGGGGGGCGGCGAGAGAGAGGGGGGCGGCGAGAGAGAGGGGGGGCGGCGAGAGAGAGGGGGGGCGGCGAGAGAGAGGGGGGGCGGCGAGAGAGAGGGGGGGCGGCGAGAGAGAGGGGGGGGCGGCGAGAGAGAGGGGGGGCGGCGAGAGAGAGGGGGGGCGGCGAGAGAGAGGGGGGGGCGGCGAGAGAGAGGGGGGGCGGCGAGAGAGAGGGGGGGCGGCGAGAGAGAGGGGGGGCGGCGAGAGAGAGGGGGGGCGGCGAGAGAGAGGGGGGGGCGGCGAGAGAGAGGGGGGGCGGCGAGAGAGAGGGGGGGCGGCGAGAGAGAGGGGGGGGCGGCGAGAGAGAGGGGGGGCGGCGAGAGAGAGGGGGGGGCGGCGAGAGAGAGGGGGGGCGGCGAGAGAGAGGGGGGGGCGGCGAGAGAGAGGGGGGGGCGGCGAGAGAGAGGGGGGGGCGGCGAGAGAGAGGGGGGGCGGCGAGAGAGAGGGGGGGGCGGCGAGAGAGAGGGGGGGCGGCGAGAGAGAGGGGGGGCGGCGAGAGAGAGGGGGGGCGGCGAGAGAGAGGGGGGGCGGCGAGAGAGAGGGGGGGGCGGCGAGAGAGAGGGGGGCGGCGAGAGAGAGGGGGGGCGGCGAGAGAGAGGGGGGGCGGCGAGAGAGAGGGGGGGCGGCGAGAGAGAGGGGGGGCGGCGAGAGAGAGGGGGGGCGGCGAGAGAGAGGGGGGGCGGCGAGAGAGAGGGGGGGCGGCGAGAGAGAGGGGGGGCGGCGAGAGAGAGGGGGGGGCGGCGAGAGAGAGGGGGGGGCGGCGAGAGAGAGGGGGGGCGGCGAGAGAGAGGGGGGGGCGGCGAGAGAGAGGGGGGGCGGCGAGAGAGAGGGGGGGCGGCGAGAGAGAGGGGGGGCGGCGAGAGAGAGGGGGGGCGGCGAGAGAGAGGGGGGGGCGGCGAGAGAGAGGGGGGGCGGCGAGAGAGAGGGGGGGCGGCGAGAGAGAGGGGGGGCGGCGAGAGAGAGGGGGGGCGGCGAGAGAGAGGGGGGGCGGCGAGAGAGAGGGGGGGCGGCGAGAGAGAGGGGGGGCGGCGAGAGAGGAGGGGGGGGCGGCGAGAGAGAGGGGGGGGCGGCGAGAGAGAGGGGGGCGGCGAGAGAGAGGGGGGGCGGCGAGAGAGAGGGGGGGCGGCGAGAGAGAGGGGGGGCGGCGAGAGAGAGGGGGGGCGGCGAGAGAGAGGGGGGGGCGGCGAGAGAGAGGGGGGGCGGCGAGAGAGAGGGGGGGCGGCGAGAGAGAGGGGGGGCGGCGAGAGAGAGGGGGGGCGGCGAGAGAGAGGGGGGGCGGCGAGAGAGAGGGGGGGCGGCGAGAGAGAGGGGGGGGCGGCGAGAGAGAGGGGGGGCGGCGAGAGAGAGGGGGGGCGGCGAGAGAGAGGGGGGGCGGCGAGAGAGAGGGGGGGCGGCGAGAGAGAGGGGGGGCGGCGAGAGAGAGGGGGGGCGGCGAGAGAGAGGGGGGGCGGCGAGAGAGAGGGGGGGCGGCGAGAGAGAGGGGGGGGCGGCGAGAGAGAGGGGGGGGCGGCGAGAGAGAGGGGGGGCGGCGAGAGAGAGGGGGGGGCGGCGAGAGAGAGGGGGGGCGGCGAGAGAGAGGGGGGGGGCGAGAGAGAGGGGGGGCGGCGAGAGAGAGGGGGGGGCGGCGAGAGAGAGGGGGGGGCGGCGAGAGAGAGGGGGGGCGGCGAGAGAGAGGGGGGGCGGCGAGAGAGAGGGGGGGGCGGCGAGAGAGAGGGGGGGGCGGCGAGAGAGAGGGGGGGCGGCGAGAGAGAGGGGGGGCGGCGAGAGAGAGGGGGGGCGGCGAGAGAGAGGGGGGGGCGGCGAGAGAGAGGGGGGGCGGCGAGAGAGAGGGGGGGCGGCGAGAGAGAGGGGGGGCGGCGAGAGAGAGGGGGGGCGGCGAGAGAGAGGGGGGGCGGCGAGAGAGAGGGGGGGCGGCGAGAGAGAGGGGGGGGCGGCGAGAGAGAGGGGGGGCGGCGAGAGAGAGGGGGGGGCGGCGAGAGAGAGGGGGGGCGGCGAGAGAGAGGGGGGGCGGCGAGAGAGAGGGGGGGCGGCGAGAGAGAGGGGGGGCGGCGAGAGAGAGGGGGGCGGCGAGAGAGGGGGGGCGGCGAGAGAGAGGGGGGGGCGGCGAGAGAGAGGGGGGGCGGCGAGAGAGAGGGGGGGCGGCGAGAGAGAGGGGGGGCGGCGAGAGAGAGGGGGGGGCGGCGAGAGAGAGGGGGGGCGGCGAGAGAGAGGGGGGGCGGCGAGAGAGAGGGGGGGGCGGCGAGAGAGAGGGGGGGCGGCGAGAGAGAGGGGGGGCGGCGAGAGAGAGGGGGGGCGGCGAGAGAGAGGGGGGGCGGCGAGAGAGAGGGGGGGGCGGCGAGAGAGAGGGGGGCGGCGAGAGAGAGGGGGGGCGGCGAGAGAGAGGGGGGGCGGCGAGAGAGAGGGGGGCGGCGAGAGAGAGGGGGGGCGGCGAGAGAGAGGGGGGGCGGCGAGAGAGAGGGGGGGCGGCGAGAGAGAGGGGGGGCGGCGAGAGAGAGGGGGGGCGGCGAGAGAGAGGGGGGGCGGCGAGAGAGAGGGGGGGCGGCGAGAGAGAGGGGGGGCGGCGAGAGAGAGAGGGGGGGGCGGCGAGAGAGAGGGGGGGCGGCGAGAGAGAGGGGGGGCGGCGAGAGAGAGGGGGGGCGGCGAGAGAGAGGGGGGGCGGCGAGAGAGAGGGGGGGGCGGCGAGAGAGAGGGGGGGCGGCGAGAGAGAGGGGGGGCGGCGAGAGAGAGGGGGGGGCGGCGAGAGAGAGGGGGGGCGGCGAGAGAGAGGGGGGGCGGCGAGAGAGAGGGGGGGCGGCGAGAGAGAGGGGGGGCGGCGAGAGAGAGGGGGGGCGGCGAGAGAGAGGGGGGGCGGCGAGAGAGAGGGGGGGCGGCGAGAGAGAGGGGGGGCGGCGAGAGAGAGGGGGGGCGGCGAGAGAGAGGGGGGGCGGCGAGAGAGAGGGGGGGGCGGCGAGAGAGAGGGGGGGCGGCGAGAGAGAGGGGGGGCGGCGAGAGAGAGGGGGGGCGGCGAGAGAGAGGGGGGGCGGCGAGAGAGAGGGGGGGCGGCGAGAGAGAGGGGGGGCGGCGAGAGAGAGGGGGGCGGCGAGAGAGAGGGGGGGCGGCGAGAGAGAGGGGGGCGGCGAGAGAGAGGGGGGGGCGGCGAGAGAGAGGGGGGGCGGCGAGAGAGAGGGGGGGGCGGCGAGAGAGAGGGGGGGCGGCGAGAGAGAGGGGGGGCGGCGAGAGAGAGGGGGGGCGGCGAGAGAGAGGGGGGGCGGCGAGAGAGAGGGGGGGCGGCGAGAGAGAGGGGGGGCGGCGAGAGAGAGGGGGGGCGGCGAGAGAGAGGGGGGGCGGCGAGAGAGAGGGGGGGGGCGGCCGAGAGAGAGGGGGGGGCGGCGAGAGAGAGGGGGGGCGGCGAGAGAGAGGGGGGGCGGCGAGAGAGAGGGGGGGCGGCGAGAGAGAGGGGGGGCGGCGAGAGAGAGGGGGGGCGGCGAGAGCGAGAGAGGGGGGGCGGCGAGAGAGAGGGGGGGCGGCGAGAGAGAGGGGGGGGCGGCGAGAGAGAGGGGGGGCGGCGAGAGAGAGGGGGGGCGGCGAGAGAGAGGGGGGGCGGCGAGAGAGAGGGGGGGCGGCGAGAGAGAGGGGGGCGGCGAGAGAGAGGGGGGGCGCGAGAGAGAGGGGGGGCGGCGAGAGAGAGGGGGGGCGGCGAGAGAGAGGGGGGGGCGGCGAGAGAGAGGGGGGGCGGCGAGAGAGAGGGGGGGCGGCGAGAGAGAGGGGGGGCGGCGAGAGAGAGGGGGGGCGGCGAGAGAGAGGGGGGGCGGCGAGAGAGAGGGGGGGGCGGCGAGAGAGAGGGGGGGGCGGCGAGAGAGAGGGGGGGCGGCGAGAGAGAGGGGGGGCGGCGAGAGAGAGGGGGGGGCGGCGAGAGAGAGGGGGGGCGGCGAGAGAGAGGGGGGGGCGGCGAGAGAGAGGGGGGGCGGCGAGAGAGAGGGGGGGCGGCGAGAGAGAGGGGGGGCGGCGAGAGAGAGGGGGGGCGGCGAGAGAGAGGGGGGGGCGGCGGAGAGAGAGGGGGGGCGGCGAGAGAGAGGGGGGGCGGCGAGAGAGAGGGGGGCGGCGAGAGAGAGGGGGGGCGGCGAGAGAGAGGGGGGGCGGCGAGAGAGAGGGGGGGGCGGCGAGAGAGAGGGGGGGCGGCGAGAGAGAGGGGGGGCGGCGAGAGAGAGGGGGGGGCGGCGAGAGAGAGGGGGGGGCGGCGAGAGAGAGGGGGGGCGGCGAGAGAGAGGGGGGGGCGGCGAGAGAGAGGGGGGGCGGCGAGAGAGAGGGGGGGCGGCGAGAGAGAGGGGGGGGCGGCGAGAGAGAGGGGGGGCGGCGAGAGAGAGGGGGGCGGCGAGAGAGAGGGGGGCGGCGAGAGAGAGGGGGGGCGGGCGAGAGAGAGGGGGGGGCGGCGAGAGAGAGGGGGGGCGGCGAGAGAGAGGGGGGCGGCGAGAGAGAGGGGGGGCGGCGAGAGAGAGGGGGGGCGGCGAGAGAGAGGGGGGGCGGCGAGAGAGAGGGGGGGCGGCGAGAGAGAGGGGGGGCGGCGAGAGAGAGGGGGGGCGGCGAGAGAGAGGGGGGGCGGCGAGAGAGAGGGGGGGCGGCGAGAGAGAGGGGGGGCGGCGAGAGAGAGGGGGGGCGGCGAGAGAGAGGGGGGGCGGCGAGAGAGAGGGGGGGCGGCGAGAGAGAGGGGGGGCGGCGAGAGAGAGGGGGGGCGGCGAGAGAGAGGGGGGGCGGCGAGAGAGAGGGGGGGGCGGCGAGAGAGAGGGGGGGCGGCGAGAGAGAGGGGGGGCGGCGAGAGAGAGGGGGGGCGGCGAGAGAGAGGGGGGGGCGCGAGAGAGAGGGGGGGCGGCGAGAGAGAGGGGGGGGCGGCGAGAGAGAGAGGGGGGGCGGCGAGAGAGAGGGGGGGCGGCGAGAGAGAGGGGGGGCGGCGAGAGAGAGGGGGGGCGGCGAGAGAGAGGGGGGGCGGCGAGAGAGAGGGGGGGCGGCGAGAGAGAGGGGGGGCGGCGAGAGAGAGGGGGGGCGGCGAGAGAGAGGGGGGGCGGCGAGAGAGAGGGGGGGCGGCGAGAGAGAGGGGGGGCGGCGAGAGAGAGGGGGGGCGGCGAGAGAGAGGGGGGGGCGGCGAGAGAGAGGGGGGCGGCGCGAGAGAGAGGGGGGGGCGGCGAGAGAGAGGGGGGGCGGCGAGAGAGAGGGGGGGCGGCGAGAGAGAGGGGGGGCGGCGAGAGAGAGGGGGGGGCGGCGAGAGAGAGGGGGGGCGGCGAGAGAGAGGGGGGGCGGCGAGAGAGAGGGGGGGGCGGCGAGAGAGAGGGGGGGCGGCGAGAGAGAGGGGGGGGCGGCGAGAGAGAGGGGGGGCGGCGAGAGAGAGGGGGGGCGGCGAGAGAGAGGGGGGGGCGGCGAGAGAGAGGGGGGGCGGCGAGAGAGAGGGGGGCGGCGAGAGAGGAGGGGGGGCGGCGAGAGAGAGGGGGGGCGGCGAGAGAGAGGGGGGGCGGCGAGAGAGAGGGGGGGCGGCGAGAGAGAGGGGGGGGCGGCGAGAGAGAGGGGGGCGGCGAGAGAGAGGGGGGGCGGCGAGAGAGAGGGGGGGCGGCGAGAGGAGGGGGGGCGGCGAGAGAGAGGGGGGGCGGCGAGAGAGAGGGGGGGCGGCGAGAGAGAGGGGGGGCGGCGAGAGAGAGGGGGGGCGGCGAGAGAGAGGGGGGGCGGCGAGAGAGAGGGGGGGCGGCGAAGAGAGAGGGGGGGCGGCGAGAGAGAGGGGGGGCGGCGAGAGAGAGGGGGGGCGGCGAGAGAGAGGGGGGGCGGCGAGAGAGAGGGGGGGGCGGCGAGAGAGAGGGGGGGCGGCGAGAGAGAGGGGGGGCGGCGAGAGAGAGGGGGGGCGGCGAGAGAGAGGGGGGGCGGCGAGAGAGAGGGGGGCGGCGAGAGAGAGGGGGGGCGGCGAGAGAGAGGGGGGCGGCGAGAGAGAGGGGGGCGGCGAGAGAGAGGGGGGGCGGCGAGAGAGAGGGGGGGCGGCGAGAGAGAGGGGGGGCGGCGAGAGAGAGGGGGGGCGGCGAGAGAGAGGGGGGGCGGCGAGAGAGAGGGGGGGCGGCGAGAGAGAGGGGGGGCGGCGAGAGAGAGGGGGGGCGGCGAGAGAGAGGGGGGGCGGCGAGAGAGAGGGGGGGCGGCGAGAGAGAGGGGGGGCGGCGAGAGAGAGGGGGGGCGGCGAGAGAGAGGGGGGCGGCGAGAGAGAGGGGGGGCGGCGAGAGAGAGGGGGGGCGGCGAGAGAGAGGGGGGGCGGCGAGAGAGAGGGGGGGCGGCGAGAGAGAGGGGGGGCGGCGAGAGAGAGGGGGGGCGGCGAGAGAGAGGGGGGGCGGCGAGAGAGAGGGGGGGGCGGCGAGAGAGAGGGGGGGCGGCGAGAGAGAGGGGGGGCGGCGAGAGAGAGGGGGGGCGGCGAGAGAGAGGGGGGGCGGCGAGAGAGAGGGGGGGCGGCGAGAGAGAGGGGGGGCGGCGAGAGAGAGGGGGGGCGGCGAGAGAGAGGGGGGCGGCGAGAGAGAGGGGGGCGGCGAGAGAGAGGGGGGGCGGCGAGAGAGAGGGGGGGCGGCGAGAGAGAGGGGGGGCGGCGAGAGAGAGGGGGGGCGGCGAGAGAGAGGGGGGCGGCGAGAGAGAGGGGGGGCGGCGAGAGAGAGGGGGGGCGGCGAGAGAGAGGGGGGGCGGCGAGAGAGAGGGGGGGCGGCGAGAGAGAGGGGGGGCGGCGAGAGAGAGGGGGGGCGGCGAGAGAGAGGGGGGGCGGCGAGAGAGAGGGGGGGCGGCGAGAGAGAGGGGGGGCGGCGAGAGAGAGGGGGGGGCGGCGAGAGAGAGGGGGGGGCGGCGAGAGAGAGGGGGGGCGGCGAGAGAGAGGGGGGGCGGCGAGAGAGAGGGGGGGGCGGCGAGAGAGAGGGGGGGCGGCGAGAGAGAGGGGGGGCGGCGAGAGAGAGGGGGGGCGGCGAGAGAGAGGGGGGGGCGGCGAGAGAGAGGGGGGGGCGGCGAGAGAGAGGGGGGGGCGGCGAGAGAGAGGGGGGCGGCGAGAGAGAGGGGGGGCGGCGAGAGAGAGGGGGGGCGGCGAGAGAGAGGGGGGGCGGCGAGAGAGAGGGGGGGCGGCGAGAGAGAGGGGGGCGGCGAGAGAGAGGGGGGGCGGCGAGAGAGAGGGGGGGCGGCGAGAGAGAGGGGGGGCGGCGAGAGAGAGGGGGGGCGGCGAGAGAGAGGGGGGGGCGGCGAGAGAGAGGGGGGGCGGCGAGAGAGAGGGGGGGCGGCGAGAGAGAGGGGGGGCGGCGAGAGAGAGGGGGGGCGGCGAGAGAGAGGGGGGGCGGCGAGAGAGAGGGGGCGGCGAGAGAGAGGGGGGGCGGCGAGAGAGAGGGGGGGCGGCGAGAGAGAGGGGGGGCGGCGAGAGAGAGGGGGGGCGGCGAGAGAGAGGGGGGGCGGCGAGAGAGAGGGGGGGGCGGCGAGAGAGAGGGGGGGCGGCGAGAGAGAGGGGGGGCGGCGAGAGAGAGGGGGGGGCGGCGAGAGAGAGGGGGGGCGGCGAGAGAGAGGGGGGGCGGCGAGAGAGAGGGGGGGCGGCGAGAGAGAGAGGGGGGGCGGCGAGAGAGAGGGGGGGCGGCGAGAGAGAGGGGGGGCGGCGAGAGAGAGGGGGGGCGGCGAGAGAGAGGGGGGGCGGCGAGAGAGAGGGGGGGCGGCGAGAGAGCGAGGGGGGGGGGCGGCGAGAGAGAGGGGGGGCGGCGAGAGAGAGGGGGGGCGGCGAGAGAGAGGGGGGCGGCGAGAGAGAGGGGGGGCGGCGAGAGAGAGGGGGGGCGGCGAGAGAGAGGGGGGGCGGCGAGAGAGAGGGGGGGCGGCGAGAGAGAGGGGGGGCGGCGAGAGAGAGGGGGGGCGGCGAGAGAGAGGGGGGCGGCGAGAGAGAGGGGGGCGGCGAGAGAGAGGGGGGGCGGCGAGAGAGAGGGGGGGCGGCGGGAGAGAGAGGGGGGGCGGCGAGAGAGAGGGGGGGCGGCGAGAGAGAGGGGGGGCGGCGAGAGAGAGGGGGGGCGGCGAGAGAGAGGGGGGGCGGCGAGAGAGAGGGGGGCGGCGAGAGAGAGGGGGGGCGGCGAGAGAGAGGGGGGGGCGGCGAGAGAGAGGGGGGGGCGGCGAGAGAGAGGGGGGGCGGCGAGAGAGAGGGGGGGGCGGCGAGAGAGAGGGGGGGCGGCGAGAGAGAGGGGGGGCGGCGAGAGAGAGGGGGGGCGGCGAGAGAGAGGGGGGGCGGCGAGAGAGAGGGGGGGCGGCGAGAGAGAGGGGGGGCGGCGAGAGAGAGGGGGGGGCGGCGAGAGAGAGGGGGGGCGGCGAGAGAGGGGGGCGGCGAGAGAGAGGGGGGGCGGCGAGAGAGAGGGGGGGCGGCGAGAGAGAGGGGGGGCGGCGAGAGAGAGGGGGGGGCGGCGAGAGAGAGGGGGGGGCGGCGAGAGAGAGAGAGGGGGGGCGGCGAGAGAGAGGGGGGGCGGCGAGAGAGAGGGGGGGCGGCGAGAGAGAGGGGGGGCGGCGAGAGAGAGGGGGGGCGGCGAGAGAGAGGGGGGGCGGCGAGAGAGAGGGGGGGCGGCGAGAGAGAGGGGGGGCGGCGAGAGAGAGGGGGGGCGGCGAGAGAGAGAGGGGGGGCGGCGAGAGAGAGGGGGGGCGGCGAGAGAGAGGGGGGGCGGCGAGAGAGAGGGGGGGCGGCGAGAGAGAGGGGGGGCGGCGAGAGAGAGGGGGGGCGGCGAGAGAGAGGGGGGGGCGGCGAGAGAGAGGGGGGGCGGCGAGAGAGAGGGGGGGCGGCGAGAGAGGGGGGGGAGAGAGAGGGGGGGCGGCGAGAGAGAGGGGGGCGGCGGGCGGCGAGGAGAGAGGGGGGCGGCGAGA